>NW_028132880.1:0-152000 GCF_964374135.1 Grampus griseus
ACCATACACTTCTCCAGAGTGGCTGTTTGCAATTTACATCCCGCCCATCAGCATAAGAGGGTTCCCAGTTCTCCATGGCCTGTCCTGCCTTTCTGGATTTTACACTTTTTTCAGATGGCCCTTTTGACCGGGGGGCAGTGAGACTTCATTGTAGTGCAGATTTCCTTTGCAAGCTTGCTTGGTTGTCCAAAAAGTGCATATGCGTTTTTTCCTGAATATATTCAGGAAAAAACGCATACGCCCTTTTTGGCCAAGTGCATCATTGTAGACGTTCTGCCTCTTTTCCTATGCTTTACATGCAATTCCAGTCTACCTCCTGAAATCGGTTTCTTGCAATTCTGCCCCGCTTTCAAGTCCTCTTGGCAGCTTTACTTCAATATATTTTTGGACGATAGCTGTCATTTATAACTCTGCAGGTTTGTGAATTACAGGGCCCCTGAGCTCCTTTCTTCAACTCGCTTTCTTGTGAGCTGGCCGCGACACCGCAGGATTGCTTCAGGCCCTAGTGTGGTTCCGGCATGGCACGCTGAGCCTTTGGTTAATTCCTCTTCCTGGTGGGAAATGAGAGTTAAATTTGCCCGTCCAGACACCTCCAGCTAGTCTCTCATTGGTTCTCCCTATTCCTGTTCCTTTTCCGCAGAAATTGCAAACTGGGCCAAACAGGATGTTAAAGGCACTGACTCTCCAAGTGGGGAGAGTCTTAGTAAAGCGTCTGGAATGTTGCACCCGAGTACCAGGGGACGAAAACTGAGACACATTTGAACACGTTTCCCGATCACACGGTGGATCATACTCTGGGTTCCACATGCATGTTTTAGCTGAAGGAAGAATCCCTTAAACCTGGAGAGTTGAGACCCATGGAATGGGTACCATGCAATATGACTTCAAAGGGTCTGCATTTGCTCACCGAACCTCACCAATCCTATCACTGCTGCTTTTATGTCGCTGTACATACGCTGGATTCTCTTTTGGAGACATATAAATCCATAGGTTTTAAGATTCTTACTAGTCAGGTATATTCTTAGGCATTTAATATGGGGTGTTGAGTCCACTTCGTTGAGCAAGCAGTAGCTCTTGTCTATTACATATTTGGCTTATCGAAAGATATCTGTGCTAATTTCAATCTCTGGTTTTATGCAGCACCCCAACTCACCTTTCCCCTTAAGCAAGCATAAGTTGGTTTTCTACATTTGAGACCCTATTCTGTTTTGTAATTCAGTTCCTGTGTAGCCAAGTTTACATTCCGTGTAGTAGTGATACCTTATGATGTTTCTTTTTCTGTGTGACTTATTTCACTTAGAATCATCGTACCTGAATCCACTCATTATACTGCTACAGGCATGATGACATAGATTTCATTGCTGAGTGATATTGCATTGTACGTAAGTACCACAACTTCTTTATCCATTTTTCGCTTTCTGCGATATTGAACTTGTACCGTAAACGAGGTTCTTGTAAACAGAGCCGTCCCAAACTTTGGGGTGGCTGTGTCTTTTTGATTTTAATTTCCCTAAGCTATAGGACCATAAGTGGAAGTGCCCTAGGCTCTGTTGCTTTGTTTTTTAGATGTTTCAGGAAACACCATACACTTCTCCAGAGTGGCTGTTGGCAATTTACATCCCGCCCATCAGCATAAGAAGGCTCCCAGTTCTCCATGGCTTGTCCTGCCTTTCTGGATTTTACACTTTTTTCAGATGGCCCTTTTGACCGGGGGGCAGTGAGACTTCATTGTAGTGCAGATTTCCTTTGCAAGCTTGCTTGGTTGTCCAAAAAGGGCGTATGCGTTTTTTCCTGAATATATTCAGGAAAAAACGCATACGCCCTTTTTGGCCAAGTGCATCATTGTAGATGTTCTGCCTCTTTTCCTATGCTTTACATGCAATTCCAGTCTACCTCCTGAAATCGGTTTCCTGCAATTCTGCCCCGCTTTCAAGTCCTCTTGGCAGCCTTACTTCAATATATTTTTGGACGATAGCTGTCATTTATAACTCTGCAGGTTTGTGAATTACAGGGCCCCTGAGCTCCTTTCTTCAACTCGCTTTCTTGTGAGCTGGCCGCGACACCGCAGGATTGCTTCAGGCCCTAGTGTGGTTCCGGCATGGCACGCTGAGTCTTTGGTTAATTCCTCTTCCTGGTGGGAAATGAGAGTTAAATTTGCCCGTCCAGACACCTCCAGCTAGTCTCTCATTGGTTCTCCCTATTCCTGTTCATTTTCCGCAGAAATTGCAAACTGGGCCAAACAGGAGGTTAAAGGCACTGACTCTCCAAGTGGGGAGAGTGTTAGTAAAGCCTCTGGAATGTTGCACCCGAGTACCAGGGGACGAAAACTGAGACACATTTGAACACGTTTCCCGATCACATGGTGGATCATACTCTGGGTTCCACATGCATGTTTTAGCTGAAGGAAGAATCCCTTAAACCTGGAGAGTTGAGACCCATGGTATGGGTACCATGCAATATGACTTCAAAGGGTCTGCATTTGCTCACCGAGCCTCACCAATCCGATCACTGCTGCGTTTATGCCTCTGTAAACACGCTTGATTCTCTTTCAGAGACATATAAATCCATAGGTTTTAAGATTCTTACTAGTCAGGTATATTCTTAGGCGTTTAATATGGGGTGTTGAGTCCACTTCCTTGAGCAAGCAGTAGCTCTTGTCTATTACATATTTGGCTTATGGAAAGGTATCTGTGTTAATTTCAATCTCTGGTTTTATGCAGCACCCCAACTCACCATTCCCCTTAAGCAAGCATAAGTTGGTTTTCTACATTTGAGACCTTATTCTGTTTTGTAATTCAGTTCCTGTGTAGCCAAGTTTACATTCCGTGTATTAGTGATATCTTATGATGTTTCTTTTTCTGTGTGACTTATTTCACTTAGAATCATCGTACCTGAATCCACTCATTATGCTGCTACTGGCCTGATGACATAGATTTCATTGCTGAGTGATATTGCATTGTACGTAAGTACCACAACTTCTTTATCCATTTTTCGCTTTCTGCGATATTGAACTTGTACCGTAAACGAGGTTCTTGTAAACAGAGCCGTCCCAAACTTTGGGGTGGCTGTGTCTTTTTGATTTTAATTTCCCTAAGCTATAGGACCATAAGAGGAAGTGCCCTAGGCTCTGTTGCTTTGTTTTTTAGATGTTTCAGGAAACACCATACACTTCTCCAGAGTGGCTGTTTGCAATTTACATCCCGCCCATCAGCATAAGAGGGCTCCCAGTTCTCCATGGCCTGTCCTGCCTTTCTGGATTTTACACTTTTTTCAGATGGCCCTTTTGACCGGGGGGCAGTGAGACTTCATTGTAGTGCAGATTTCCTTTGCAAGCTTGCTTGGTTGTCCAAAAAGTGCATATGCGTTTTTTCCTGAATATATTCAGGAAAAAACGCATACGCCCTTTTTGGCCAAGTGCATCATTGTAGACGTTCTGCCTCTTTTCCTATGCTTTACATGCAATTCCAGTCTACCTCCTGAAATCGGTTTCTTGCAATTCTGCCCCGCTTTCAAGTCCTCTTGGCAGCTTTACTTCAATATATTTTTGGACGATAACTGTCATTTATAACTCTGCAGGTTTGTGAATTACAGGGCCCCTGAGCTCCTTTCTTCAACTCGCTTTCTTGTGAGCTGGCCGCGACACCGCAGGATTGCTTCAGGCCCTAGTGTGGTTCCGGCATGGCACGCTGAGCCTTTGGTTAATTCCTCTTCCTGGTGGGAAATGAGAGTTAAATTTGCCCGTCCAGACACCTCCAGCTAGTCTCTCATTGGTTCTCCCTATTCCTGTTCCTTTTCCACAGAAATTGCAAACTGGGCCAAACAGGATGTTAAAGGCACTGACTCTCCAAGTGGGGAGAGTGTTAGTAAAGCGTCTGGAATGTTGCACCCGAGTACCAGGGGACGAAAACTGAGACACATTTGAACACGTTTCCCGATCACACGGTGGATCATACTCTGGGTTCCACATGCATGTTTTAGCTGAAGGAAGAATCCCTTAAACCTGGAGAGTTGAGACCCATGGAATGGGTACCATGCAATATGACTTCAAAGGGTCTGCATTTGCTCACCGAACCTCACCAATCCTATCACTGCTGCTTTTAGGTCGCTGTACACACGCTGGATTCTCTTTTGGAGACATATAAATCCATAGGTTTTAAGATTCTTACTAGTCAGGTATATTCTTAGGCGTTTAATATGGGGTGTTGAGTCCACTTCGTTGAGCAAGCAGTAGCTCTTGTCTATTACATATTTGGCTTATCGAAAGATATCTGTGCTAATTTCAATCTCTGGTTTTATGCAGCACCCCAACTCACCTTTCCCCTTAAGCAAGCATAAGTTGGTTTTCTACATTTGAGACCCTATTCTGTTTTGTAATTCAGTTCCTGTGTAGCCAAGTTTACATTCCGTTTATTAGTGATACCTTATGATGTTTCTTTTTCTGTGTGACTTATTTCACTTAGAAGCATCGTACCTGAATCCACTCATTATGCTGCTACAGGCCTGATGACATGGATTTCATTGCTGAGTGATATTGCATTGTACATAAGTACCACAACTTCTTTATCCATTTTTCGCTTTCTGCGATATTGAACTTGTACCGTAAACGAGGTTCTTGTAAACAGAGCCGTCCCAAACTTTGGGGTGGCTGTGTCTTTTTGATTTTAATTTCCCTAAGCTATAGGACCATAAGTGGAAGTGCCCTAGGATCTGTTGCTTTGTTTTTTAGATGTTTCAGGAAACACCATACACTTCTCCAGAGTGGCTGTTGGCAATATACATCCCGCCCATCAGCATAAGAAGGCTCCCGGTTCTCCATGGCCTGTCCTGCCTTTCTGGATTTTACACATTTTTCAGATGGCCCTTTTGACCTGGGGGGCAGTGAGACTTCATTGTAGTGCAGATTTCCTTTGCAAGCTTGCTTGGTTGGCCAAAAAGGGCGTATGCGTTTTTTCCTGAATATATTCAGGAAAAAACGCATACGCCCTTTTTGGCCAAGTGCATCATTGTGGACGTTCTGCCTCTTTTCCTATGCTTTACATGCAATTCCAGTCTACCTCCTGAAATCGGTTTCCTGCAATTCTGCCCCGCTTTCAAGTCCTCTTGGCAGCCTTACTTCAATATATTTTTGGACGATAGCTGTCATTTATAACTCTGCAGGTTTGTGAATTACAGGGCCCCTGAGCTCCTTTCTTCAACTCGCTTTCTTGTGAGCTGGCCGCGACACCGCAGGATTGCTTCAGGCCCTAGTGTGGTTCCGGCATGGCACGCTGAGTCTTTGGTTAATTCCTCTTCCTGGTGGGAAATGAGAGTTAAATGTGCCCGTCCAGACACCTCCAGCTAGTCTCTCATTGGTTCTCCCTATTCCTGTTCCTTTTCCGCAGAAATTGCAAACTGGGCCAAACAGGATGTTAAAGGCACTGACTCTCCAAGTGGGGAGAGTGTTAGTAAAGCGTCTGGAATGTTGCACCCGAGTACCAGGGGACGAAAACTGAGACACATTTGAACACGTTTCCCGATCACACGGTGGATCATACTCTGGGTTCCACATGCATGTTTTAGCTGAAGGAAGAATCCCTTAAACCTGGAGAGTTGAGACCCATGGAATGGGTACCATGCAATATGACTTCAAAGGGTCTGCATTTGCTCACCGAACCTCACCAATCCTATCACTGCTGCTTTTAGGTCGCTGTACACACGCTGGATTCTCTTTTGGAGACATATAAATCCATAGGTTTTAAGATTCTTACTAGTCAGGTATATTCTTAGGCGTTTAATATGGGGTGTTGAGTCCACTTCGTTGAGCAAGCAGTAGCTCTTGTCTATTACATATTTGGCTTATCGAAAGATATCTGTGCTAATTTCAATCTCTGGTTTTATGCAGCACCCCAACTCACCTTTCCCCTTAAGCAAGCATAAGTTGGTTTTCTACATTTGAGACCCTATTCTGTTTTGTAATTCAGTTCCTGTGTAGCCAAGTTTACATTCCGTTTATTAGTGATACCTTATGATGTTTCTTTTTCTGTGTGACATATTTCACTTAGAATCATCGTACCTGAATCCACTCATTATGCTGCTACTGGCCTGATGACATAGATTTCATTGCTGAGTGATATTGCATTGTACATAAGTACCACAACTTCTTTATCCATTTTTCGCTTTCTGTGATATTGAACTTGTACCGTAAACGAGGTTCTTGTAAACAGAGCCGTCCCAAACTTTGGGGTGGCTGTGTCTTTTTGATTTTAATTTCCCTAAGCTATAGGACCAGAAGTGGAAGTGCCCTAGGATCTGTTGCTTTGTTTTTTAGATGTTTCAGGAAACACCATACACTTCTCCAGAGTGGCTGTTGGCAATTTACATCTCGCCCATCAGCATAAGAAGGCTCCCAGTTCTCCATGGCCTGTCCTGCCTTTCTGGATTTTACACTTTTTTCAGATGGCCCTTTTGACCGGGGGACAGTGAGACTTCATTGTAGTGCAGATTTCCTTTTAAAGCTTGCTTGGTTGGCCAAAAAGGGCATATGCGTTTTTTCCTGAATATATTCAGGAAAAAACGCATACGCCCTTTTTGGCCAAGTGCATCATTGTGGACGTTCTGCCTCTTTTCCTATGCTTTACATGCAATTCCAGTCTACCTCCTGAAATCGGTTTCTTGCAATTCTGCCCCGCTTTCAAGTCCTCTTGGCAGCCTTACTTCAATATATTTTTGGACGATAGCTGTCATTTATAACTCTGCAGGTTTGTGAATTACAGGGTCCCTGAGCTCCTTTCTTCAACTCGCTTTCTTGTGAGCTGGCCGCGACACCGCAGGATTGCTTCAGGCCCTAGTGTGGTTCCGGCATGGCACGCTGAGCCTTTGGTTAATTCGTCTTCCTGGTGGGAAATGAGAGTTAAATTTGCCCGTCCAGACACCTCCAGCTAGTCTCTCATTGGTTCTCCCTATTCCTTTTCCTTTTCCGCAGAAATTGCAAACTGGGCCAAACAGGATGTTAAAGGAACTGACTCTCCAAGTGGGGAGAGTGTTAGTAAAGCGTCTGGAATGTTGCACCCGAGTACCAGGGGACGAAAACTGAGACACATTTGAACACGTTTCCCGATCACACGGTGGATCATACTCTGGGTTCCACATGCATGTTTTAGCTGAAGGAAGAATCCCTTAAACCTGGAGAGTTGAGACCCATGGAATGGGTACCATGCAATATGACTTCAAAGGGTCTGCATTTGCTCACCGAACCTCACCAATCCTATCACTGCTGCTTTTATGTCGCTGTACACACGCTGGATTCACTTTTGGAGACATATAAATCCATAGGTTTTAAGATTCTTACTAGTCAGGTATATTCTTAGGCGTTTAATATGGGGTGTTGAGTCCACTTCGTTGAGCAAGCAGTAGCTCTTGTCTATTACATATTTGGCTTATCGAAAGATATCTGTGCTAATTTCAATCTCTGGTTTTATGCAGCACCCCAACTCACCTTTCCCCTTAAGCAAGCATAGGTTGGTTTTCTACATTTGTGACCCTATTCTGTTTTGTAATTCAGTTCCTGTGTAGCCAAGTTTACATTCCGTGTAGTAGTGATACCTTATGATGTTTCTTTTTCTGTGTGACTTATTTCTCTTAGAATCATCGTACCTGAATCCACTCATTATACTGCTACAGGCCTGATGACATAGATTTCATTGCTGAGTGATATTGCATTGTACGTAAGTACCACAACTTCTTTATCCATTTTTCGCTTTCTGCGATATTGAACTTGTACCGTAAACGAGGTTCTTGTAAACAGAGCCATCCCAAACTTTGGGGTGGCTGTGTCTTTTTGATTTTAATTTCCCTAAGCTATAGGACCATAAGTGGAAGTGCCCTAGGATCTGTTGCTTTGTTTTTTAGATGTTTCAGGAAAAACCATACACTTCTCCAGAGTGGCTGTTGGCAATTTACATCCCGCCCATCAGCATAAGAAGGCTCCCAGTTCTCCATGGCCTGTCCTGCCTTTCTGGATTTTACACTTTTTTCAGATGGCCCTTTTGACCGGGGGGCAGTGAGACTTCATTGTAGTGCAGATTTCCTTTGCAAGCTTGCTTGGTTGGCCAAAAAGGGCGTATGCGTTTTTTCCTGAATATATTCAGGAAAAAACGCATACGCCCTTTTTGGCCAAGTGCATCATTGTGGACGTTCTGCCTCTTTTCCTATGCTTTACATGCAATTCCAGTCTACCTCCTGAAATCGGTTTCCTGCAATTCTGCCCCGCTTTCAAGTCCTCTTGGCAGCCTTACTTCAATATATTTTTGGACGATAGCTGTCATTTATAACTCTGAAAGTCTGTGATTTACAGGGCCCCTGAGCTCCTTTGTTCAACTCACTTTCTTGTGAGCTGGCCGCAACACCGCAGGATTGCTTCAGGCCCTAGTGTGGTTCCGGCATGGCACGCTGAGCCTTTGGTTAATTCCTCTTCCTGGTGGGAAATGAGAGTTAAATTTGCCCGTCCAGACACCTCCAGCTAGTCTCTCATTGGTTCTCCCTATTCCTGTTCATTTTCCGCAGAAATTGCAAACTGGGCCAAACAGGAGGTTAAAGGCACTGACTCTCCAAGTGGGGAGAGTGTTAGTAAAGCATCTGGAATGTTGCACCCGAGTACCAGGGGACAAAAACTGAGACACATTTGAACACGTTTCCCGATCACACGGTGGATCATACTCTGGGTTCCACATGCATGTTTTAGCTGAAGGAAGAATCCCTTAAACCTGGAGAGTTGAGACCCATGGTATGGGTACCATGCAATATGACTTCAAAGGGTCTGCATTTGCTCACCGAGCCTCACCAATCCGATCACTGCTGCGTTTATGCCTCTGTACACACGCTTGATTCTCTTTCAGAGACATATAAATCCATAGGTTTTAAGATTCTTACTAGTCAGGTATATTCTTAGGCGTTTAATATGGGGTGTTGAGTCCACTTACTTGAGCAAGCAGTAGCTCTTGTCTATTACATATTTGGCTTATGGAAAGGTATCTGTGTTAATTTCAATCTCTGGTTTTATGCAGCACCCCAACTCACCATTCCCCTTAAGCAAGCATATGTTGGTTTTCTACATTTGAGACCTTATTCTGTTTTGTAATTCAGTTCCTGTGTAGCCAAGTTTACATTCCGTGTATTAGTGATATCTTATGATGTTTCTTTTTCTGTGTGACTTATTTCACTTAGAATCATCGTACCTGAATCCACTCATTATGCTGCTACTGGCCTGATGACATAGATTTCATTGCTGAGTGATATTGCATTGTACGTAAGTACCACAACTTCTTTATCCATTTTTCGCTTTCTGCGATATTGAACTTGTACCGTAAACGAGGTTCTTGTAAACAGAGCCGTCCCAAACTTTGGGGTGGCTGTGTCTTTTTGATTTTAATTTCCCTAAGCTATACGACCATAAGTGGAAGTGCCCTAGGCTCTGTTGCTTTGTTTTTTAGATGTTTCAGGAAACACCATACACTTCTCCAGAGTGGCTGTTTGCAATTTACATCCCGCCCATCAGCATAAGAAGGCTCCCAGTTCTCCATGGCCTGTCCTGCCTTTCTGGATTTTACACATTTTTCAGATGGCCCTTTTGACCGGGGGGCAGTGAGACTTCATTGTAGTGCAGATTTCCTTTTCAAGCTTCCTTGGTTGGCCAAAAAGTGCGTATGCGTTTTTTCCTGAATATATTCAGGAAAAAACGCATACGCCCTTTTGGCCAAGTGCATCATTGTGGACGTTCTGCCTCTTTTCCTATGCTTTACATGCAATTCCAGTCTACCTCCTGAAATCGGTTTCTTGCAATTCTGCCCCGCTTTCAAGTCCTCTTGGCAGCCTTACTTCAATATATTTTTGGACGATAGCTGTCATTTATAACTCTGCAGGTTTGTGAATTACAGGGCCCCTGAGCTCCTTTCTTCAACTCGCTTTCTTGTGAGCTGGCCGCGACACCGCAGGATTGCTTCAGGCCCTAGTGTGGTTCCGGCATGTCACACTGAGTCTTTGGTTAATTCCTCTTCCTGGTGTGAAATGAGAGTTAAATTTGCCCGTCCAGACACCTCCAGCTAGTCTCTCATTGGTTCTCCCTATTCCTGTTCCTTTTCCGCAGAAATTGCAAACTGGGCCAAACAGGATGTTAAAGGCACTGACTCTCCAAGTGGGGAGAGTGTTAGTAAAGCGTCTGGAATGTTGCACCCGAGTACCAGGGGACGAAAACTGAGACACATTTGAACACGTTTCCCGATCACACGGTGGATCATACTCTGGGTTCCACATGCATGTTTTAGCTGAAGGAAGAATCCCTTAAACCTGGAGAGTTGAGACCCATGGAATGGATACCATGCAATATGACTTCAAAGGGTCTGCATTTGCTCACCGAACCTCACCAATCCTATCACTGCTGCTTTTATGTCGCTGTACACACGCTGGATTCTCTTTTGGAGACATATAAATCCATAGGTTTTAAGATTCTTACTAGTCAGGTATATTCTTAGGCGTTTAATATGGGGTGTTGAGTCCACTTCGTTGAGCAAGCAGTAGCTCTTGTCTATTACATATTTGGCTTATTGAAAGATATCTGTGCTAATTTCAATCTCTGGTTTTATGCAGCACCCCAACTCACCTTTCCCCTTAAGCAAGCATAAGTTGGTTTTCTACATTTGAGACCCTATTCTGTTTTGTAATTCAGTTCCTGTGTAGCCAAGTTTACATTCCGTGTAGTAGTGATACCTTATGATGTTTCTTTTTCTGTGTGACTTATTTCACTTAGAATCATCGTACCTGAATCCACTCATTATACTGCTACAGGCCTGATGACATAGATTTCATTGCTGAGTGATATTGCATTGTACGTAAGTACCACAACTTCTTTATCCATTTTTCGCTTTCTGCGATATTGAACTTGTACCGTAAACGAGGTTCTTGTAAACAGAGCCGTCCCAAACTTTGGGGTGGCTGTGTCTTTTTGATTTGAATTTCTCTAAGCTATACGACCATAAGTGGAAGTGTCCTAGGCTATGTTGCTCTGTTTTTTAGATGTTTCAGGAAACACCATACACTTCTCCAGAGTGGCTGTTGGCAATTTACATCCTGCCCATCAGCATAAGAAGGCTCCCAGTTCTCCATGGCCTGTCCTGCCTTTCTGGATTTTACACTTTTTTCAGATGGCCCTTTTGACCGGGGGGCAGTGAGACTTCATTGTAGTGCAGATTTCCTTTGCAAGCTTGCTTGGTTGGCCAAAAAGGGCGTATGCGTTTTTTCCTGAATATATTCAGGAAAAACGCATACGCCCTTTTTGGCCAAGTGCATCATTGTGGACGTTCTGCCTCTTTTCCTATGCTTTACATGCAATTCCAGTCTACCTCCTGAAATCGGTTTCCTGCAATTCTGCCCCGCATTCAAGTCCTCTTGGCAGCCTTACTTCAATATATTTTTGGACGATAGCTGTCAATTATAACTCTTAAAGTTTGTGAATTACAGGGCCCCTGAGCTCCTTTGTTCAACTCGCTTTCTTGTGAGCTGGCCACAACACCGCAGGATTGCTTCAGGCCCTAGTGTGGTTCCGGCATGGCACGCTGAGCCTTTGGTTAATTCCTCTTCCTGGTGGGAAATGAGAGTTAAATTTGCCCGTCCAGACACCTCCAGCTAGTCTCTCATTGGTTCTCCCTATTCCTGTTCATTTTCCGCAGAAATTGCAAACTGGGCCAAACAGGAGGTTAAAGACACTGACTCTCCAAGTGGGGAGAGTGTTAGTAAAGCGTCTGGAATGTTGCACCCGAGTACCAGGGGACGAAAACTGAGACACATTTGAACACGTTTCCCGATCACACGGTGGATCATACTCTGGGTTCCACATGCATGTTTTAGCTGAAGGAAGAATCCCTTAAACCTGGAGAGTTGAGACCCATGGTATGGGTACCATGCAATATGACTTCAAAGGGTCTGCATTTGCTCACCGAGCCTCACCAATCCGATCACTGCTGCGTTTATGCCTCTGTACACACGCTTGATTCTCTTTCAGAGACATATAAATCCATAGGTTTTAAGATTCTTACTAGTCAGGTATATTCTTAGGCGTTTAATATGGGGTGTTGAGTCCACTTCCTTGAGCAAGCAGTAGCTCTTGTCTATTACATATTTGGCTTATGGAAAGGTATCTGTGTTAATTTCAATCTCTGGTTTTATGCAGCACCCCAACTCACCATTCCCCTTAAGCAAGCATAAGTTGGTTTTCTACATTTGAGACCTTATTCTGTTTTGTAATTCAGTTCCTGTGTAGCCAAGTTTACATTCCGTGTATTAGTGATATCTTATGATGTTTCTTTTTCTGTGTGACTTATTTCACTTAGAATCATCGTACCTGAATCCACTCATTATGCTGCTACTGGCCTGATGACATAGATTTCATTGCTGAGTGATATTGCATTTTACGTAAGTACCACAACTTCTTTATCTATTTTTCGCTTTCTGCGATATTGAACTTGTACCGTAAACGAGGTTCTTGTAAACAGAGCCGTCCCAAACTTTGGGGTGGCTGTGTCTTTTTGATTTTAATTTCCCTAAGCTATAGGACCATAAGTGGAAGTGCCCTAGGCTCTGTTGCTTTGTTTTTTAGATGTTTCAGGAAACACCATACATTTTTCCAGAGTGGCTGTTGGCAATTTACATCCCGCCCATCAGCATAAGAAGGCTCCCAGTTCTCCATGGCCTGTCCTGCCTTTCTGAATTTTACACATTTTTCAGATGGCCCTTTTGACCGGGGGGGCAGTGAGACTTCATTGTAGTGCAGATTTCCTTTTCAAGCTTCCTTGGTTGGCCAAAAAGGGCGTATGCGTTTTTTCCTGAATATATTCAGGAAAAAACGCATACGCCCTTTTTGGCCAAGTGCATCATTGTGGACGTTCTGCCTCTTTTCCTATGCTTTACATGCAATTCCAGTCTACCTCCTGAAATCGGTTTCCTGCAATTCTGCCCCGCTTTCAAGTCCTCTTGGCAGCCTTACTTCAATATATTTTTGGACAATAGCTGTCATTTATAACTCTGCAGGTTTGTGAATTACAGGGTCCCTGAGTTCCTTTCTTCAACTCGCTTTCTTGTGAGCTGGCCGCGACATCGCAGGATTGCTTCAGGCCCTAGTGTGGTTCCGGCATGGCACGCTGAGCCTTTGGTTAATTCCTCTTCCTGGTGGGAAATGAGAGTTAAATTTGCCCGTCCAGACACCTTCAGCTAGTCTCTCATTGGTTCTCCCTATTCCTGTTCCTTTTCCGCAGAAATTGCAAACTGGGCCCAACAGGAGGTTAAAGGCACTGACTCTCCAAGTGGGGAGAGTGTTAGTAAAGCGTCTGGAATGTTGCACCCGAGTACCAGGGGACGAAAACTGAGACACATTTGAACACGTTTCCCGATCACACGGTGGATCATACTCTGGGTTCCACATGCATGTTTTAGCTGAAGGAAGAATCCCTTAAACCTGGAGAGTTGAGACCCATGGAATGGGTACCATGCAATATGACTTCAAAGGGTCTGCATTTGCTCACCGATCGTCACCAATCCGATCACTGCTGCGTTTATGCCGCTGTACACTCGCTTGATTCTCTTTCGGAGACATATAAATCCATAGGTTTTAAGATTCTTACTAGTCAGGTATATTCTTAGGCGTTTAATATGGGGTGTTGAGTCCACTTCGTTGAGCAAGGAGTAGCTCTTGTCTATTACATATTTGGCTTATGGAACGGTATCTGTGCTAATTTCTATCTCTGGTTTTATGCAGCACCCCAACTCACCATTCCCCTTAAGCAAGCATATGTTGGTTTTCTACATTTGAGACCTTATTCTGTTTTGTAATTCAGTTCCTGTGTAGCCAAGTTTACATTCCGTGTATTAGTGATATCTTATGATGTTTCTTTTTCTGTGTGACTTATTTCACTTAGAATCATCGTACCTGAATACACTCATTATGCTGCTACTGGCCTGATGACATAGATTTCATTGCTGAGTGATATTGCATTGTACGTAAGTACCACAACTTCTTTATCCATTTTTCGCTTTCTGCGATATTGAACTTGTACCGTAAACGAGGTTCTTGTAAACAGAGCCATCCCAAACTTTGGGGTGGCTGTGTCTTTTTGATTTTAATTTCCCTAAGCTATACGACCATAAGTGGAAGTGCCCTAGGCTCTGTTGCTTTGTTTTTTAGATGTTTCAGGAAACACCATACACTTCTCCAGAGTGGCTGTTGGCAATTTACATCCCGCCCATCAGCATAAGAAGGCTCCCAGTTCTCCATGGCCTGTCCTGCCTTTCTGGATTTTACACATTTTTCAGATGGCCCTTTTGACTGGGGGGCAGTGAGACTTCATTGTAGTGCAGATTTCCTTTTCAAGCTTCCTTGGTTGGCCAAAAAGTGCGTATGCGTTTTTTCCTGAATATATTCAGGAAAAAACGCATACGCCCTTTTGGCCAAGTGCATCATTGTGGACGTTCTGCCTCTTTTCCTATGCTTTACATGCAATTCCAGTCTACCTCCTGAAATCGGTTTCTTGCAATTCTGCCCCGCTTTCAAGTCCTCTTGGCAGCCTTACTTCAATATATTTTTGGACGATAGCTGTCATTTATAACTCTGCAGGTTTGTGAATTACAGGGTCCCTGAGCTCCTTTCTTCAACTCGCTTTCTTGTGAGCTGGCCGCGACACCGCAGGATTGCTTCAGGCCCTAGTGTGGTTCCGGCATGGCACACTGAGTCTTTGGTTAATTCCTCTTCGTGGTGGGAAATGAGAGTTAAATTTGCCCGTCCAGACACCTCCAGCTAGTCTCTCATTGGTTCTCCCTATTCCTGTTCCTTTTCCGCAGAAATTGCAAACTGGGCCAAACAGGATGTTAAAGGCACTGACTCTCCAAGTGGGGAGAGTGTTAGTAAAGCGTCTGGAATGTTGCACCCGAGTACCAGGGGACGAAAACTGAGACACATTTGAACACGTTTCCCGATCACATGGTGGATCATACTCTGGGTTCCACATGCATGTTTTAGCTGAAGGAAGAATCCCTTAAACCTGGAGAGTTGAGACCCATGGAATGGGTACCATGCAGTATGACTTCAAAGGGTCTGCATTTGCTCACCGAACCTCACCAATCCTATCACTGCTGCTTTTATGTCGCTGTACACACGCTGGATTCTCTTTTGGAGACATATAAATCCATAGGTTTTAAGATTCTTACTAGTCAGGTATATTCTTAGGCGTTTAATATGGGGTGTTGAGTCCACTTCGTTGAGCAAGCAGTAGCTCTTGTCTATTACATATTTGGCTTATTGAAAGATATCTGTGCTAATTTCAATCTCTGGTTTTATGCAGCACCCCAACTCACCTTTCCCCTTAAGCAAGCATAAGTTGGTTTTCTACATTTGAGACACTATTCTGTTTTGTAATTCAGTTCCTGTGTAGCCAATTTTACATTCCGTGTAGTAGTGATACCTTATGATGTTTCTTTTTCTGTGTGACTTATTTCACTTAGAATCATCGTACCTGAATCCACTCATTATACTGCTACAGGCCTGATGACATAGATTTCATTGCTGAGTGATATTGCATTGTACGTAAGTACCACAACTTCTTTATCCATTTTTCGCTTTCTGCGATATTGAACTTGTACCGTAAACGAGGTTCTTGTAAACAGAGCCGTCCCAAACTTTGGTGTGGCTGTGTCTTTTTGATTTAATTTCTCTAAGCTGTACGACCATAAGTGGAAGTGTCCTAGGCTCTGTTGCTCTGTTTTTTAGATGTATCAGGAAACACCATACACTTCTCCAGAGTGGCTGTTGGCAATTTATATCCCGCCCATCAGCATAAGAAGGCTCCCAGTTCTCCATGGCCTGTCCTGCCTTTCTGGATTTTACACTTTTTTCAGATGGCCCTTTTGACCGGGGGGCAGTGAGACTTCATTGTAGTGCAGATTTCCTTTGCAAGCTTGCTTGGTTGGCCAAAAAGGGCGTATGCGTTTTTTCCTGAATATATTCAGGAAAAAACGCATACGCCCTTTTTGGCCAAGTGCATCATTGTGGACGTTCTGCCTCTTTTCCTATGCTTTACATGCAATTCCAGTCTACCTCCTGAAATCGGTTTCCTGCAATTCTGCCCCGCATTCAAGTCCTCTTGGCAGCCTTACTTCAATATATTTTTGGACAATAGCTGTCATTTATAACTCTGAAAGTTTGTGAATTACAGGGCCCCTGAGCTCCTTTGTTCAACTCGCTTTCTTGTGAGCTGGCCACAACACCGCAGGATTGCTTCAGGCCCTAGTGTGGTTCCGGCATGGCACGCTGAGCCTTTGGTTAATTCCTCTTCCTGGTGGGAAATGAGAGTTAAATTTGCCCGTCCAGACACCTCCAGCTAGTCTCTCATTGGTTCTCCCTATTCTTGTTCATTTTCCGCAGAAATTGCAAACTGGGCCAAACAGGAGGTTAAAGGCACTGACTCTCGAAGTGGGGAGAGTGTAAGTAAAGCGTCTGGAATGTTGCACCCGAGTACCAGGGGACGAAAACTGAGACACATTTGAACACGTTTCCCGATCACACGGTGGATCATACTCTGGGTTCCACATGCATGTTTTAGCTGAAGGAAGAATCCCTTAAACCTGGAGAGTTGAGACCCATGGAATGGGTACCATGCAATATGACTTCAAAGGGTCTGCATTTGCTCACCGATCCTCACCAATCCGATCACTGCTGCGTTTATGCCGCTGTACACACGCTTGATTCTCTTTCGGAGACATATAAATCCATAGGTTTTAAGATTCTTACTAGTCAGGTATATTCTTAGGCGTTTAATATGGGGTGTTGAGTCCACTTCCTTGAGCAAGCAGTAGCTCTTGTCTATTACATATTTGGCTTATGGAACGGTATCTGTGCTAATTTCTATCTCTGGTTTTATGCAGCACCCCAACTCACCATTCCCCTTAAGCAAGCATAAGTTGGTTTTCTACATTTGAGACCCTGTTGTGTTTTGTAATTCAGTTCCTGTGTAGACAAGTTTACATGCCATATATTAGAGATAACTTATGATGTTTCTTTTTCTGTGTGACTTATTTCACTTAGAATCATCGTACCTGAATCCACTCATTATGCTGCTACTGGCCTGATGACATAGATTTCATTGCTGAGTGATATTGCATTGTACGTAAGTACCACAATTTCTTTATCCATTTTTCGCTTTCTGCGATATTGAACTTGTACCGTAAACGAGGTTCTTGTCAACAGAGCCGTCCCAAACTTTGGGGTGGCTGTGTCTTTTTGATTTTAATTTCTCTAAGCTATAGGACCATAAGTGGAAGTGTCCTGGGCTTTGTTGCTCTGTTTTTTAGATGTTTCAGGAAACACCATACACTTTTCCAGAGTGGCTGTTGGCAATTTACATCCCGCCCATCAGCATAAGAAGGCTCCCAGTTCTCCATGGCCTGTCCTGCCTTTCTGGATTTTACACTTTTTTCAGATGGCCCTTTTGACCGGGGGCAGTGAGACTTCATTGTAGTGCAGATTTCCTTTGCAAGCTTGCTTGGTTGGCCAAAAAGGGCGTATGCGTTTTTTCCTGAATATATTCAGGAAAAAACGCATACGCCCTTTTTGGCCAAGTGCATCATTGTGGACGTTCTGCCTCTTTTCCTATGCTTTACATGCAATTCCAGTCTACCTCCTGAAATCGGTTTCCTGCAATTCTGCCCCGCTTTCAAGTCCTCTTGGCAGCCTTACTTCAATATATTTTTGGAAGATAGCTGTCATTTATAACTCTGCAGGTTTGTGAATTACAGGGCCCCTGAGATCCTTTCTTCAACTCGCTTTCTTGTGAGCTGGCCGCAACACCGCAGGATTGCTTCAGGCCCTAGTGTGGTTCCGGCATGGCTCGCTGAGCCTTTGGTTAATTCCTCTTCCTGGTGGGAAATGAGAGTTAAATTTGCCCGTCCAGACACCTCCAGCTAGTCTCTCATTGGTTCTCCCTATTCCTGTTCATTTTCCGCAGAAATTGCAAACTGGGCCAAACAGGAGGTTAAAGGCACTGACTCTCCAAGTCGGGAGAGTGTTAGTAAAGCGTCTGGAATGTTGCACCCGAGTACCAGGGGACGAAAACTGAGACACATTTGAACACGTTTCCCGATCACACGGTGGATCATATTCTGGGTTCCACATGCATGTTTTAGCTGAAGGAAGAATCCCTTAAACCTGGAGAGTTGAGACCCATGGAATGGGTACCATGCAATATGACTTCAAAGGGTCTGCATTTGCTCACCGAACCTCACCAATCCTATCACTGCTGCGTTTATGCCACTGTACACACGCTTGATTCTCTTTCGGAGACATATAAATCCATAGGTTTTAAGATTCTTACTAGTCAGGTATATTCTTAGGCGTTTAATATGGGGTGTTGAGTCCAATTCGTTGAGCAAGCAGTAGCTCTTGTCTATTACATATTTGGCTTATGGAAAGGTATCTGTGCTAATTTCAATCTATGGTTTTATGCAGCACCCCAACTCACCTTTCCCCTTAAGCAAGCATAAGTTGGTTTTCTACATTTGAGACCCTATTCTGTTTTGTAATTCAGTTCCTGTGTAGCCAAGTTTACATTCCGTGTATTAGTGATATCTTATGATGTTTCTTTTTCTGTGTGACTTATTTCACTTAGAATCATCGTACCTGAATCCACTCATTATGCTGCTACTGGCCTGATGACATAGATTTCATTGCTGAGTGTTATTGCATTGTACATAAGTACCACAACTTCTTTATCCATTTTTCGCTTTCTGCGATATTGAACTTGTACCGTAAACGAGGTTTTTGTAAACAGAGCCGTCCCAAACTTTGGGGTGGCTGTGTCTTTTTGATTTTAATTTCCCTAAGCTATAGGACCATAAGTGGAAGTGCCCTAGGCTCTGTTGCTTTGTTTTTTAGATGTTTCAGGAAACACCATACACTTCTCCAGAGTGGCTGTTTGCAATTTACATCCCGCCCATCAGCATAAGAAGGCTCCCAGTTCTCCATGGCCTGTCCTGCCTTTCTGGATTTTACACTTTTTTCAGATGGCCCTTTTGACAGGGGGGGCAGTGAGACTTCACTGTAGTGCAGATTTCCTTTGCAAGCTTGCTTGGTTTGCCAAAAAGTGCGTATGCGTTTTTTCCTGAATATATTCAGGAAAAAACGCATACGTCCTTTTTGGCCAAGTGCATCATTGTGGACGTTCTGCCTCTTTTCCTATGCTTTACATGCAATTCCAGTCTACCTCCTGAAATCGGTTTCCTGCAATTCTGCCCCGCTTTCAAGTCCTCTTGGCAGCCTTACTTCAATATATTTTTGGAAGATAGCTGTCATTTATAACTCTGCAGGTTTGTGAATTACAGGGCCCCTGATCTCCTTTCTTCAACTCGCTTTCTTGTGAGCTGGCCGCAACACTGCAGCATTGCTTCAGGCCCTAGTGTGGTTCCGGCATGGCTCGCTGAGCCTTTGGTTAATTCCTCTTCCTGGTGGGAAATGAGAGTTAAATTTGCCCGTCCAGACACCTCCAGCTAGTCTCTCATTGGTTCTCCCTATTCCTGTTCATTTTCCGCAGAAATTGCAAACTGGGCCAAACAGGAGGTTAAAGGCACTGACTCTCCAAGTGGGGAGAGTGTTAGTAAAGCGTCTGGAATGTTGCACCCGAGTACCAGGGGACGAAAACTGAGACACATTTGAACACGTTTCCCGATCACACGGTGGATCATACTCTGGGTTCCACATGCATGTTTTAGCTGAAGGAAGAATCCCTTAAACCTGGAGAGTTGAGACCCATTGAATGGGTACCATGCAATATGACTTCAAAGGGTCTGCATTTGCTCACCGAACCTCACCAATCCTATCACTGCTGCGTTTATGCCACTGTACACACGCTTGATTCTCTTTCGGAGACATATAAATCCATAGGTTTTAAGATTCTTACTAGTCAGGTATATTCTTAGGCGTTTAATATGGGGTGTTGAGTCCACTTCGTTGAGCAAGCAGTAGCTCTTGTCTATTACATATTTGGCTTATGGAAAGGTATCTGTGCTAATTTCAATCTCTGGTTTTATGCAGCACCCCAACTCACCTTTCCCCTTAAGCAAGCATAAGTTGGTTTTCTACATTTGAGACCCTATTCTGTTTTGTAATTCAGTTCCTGTGTAGCCAAGTTTACATTCCGTGTATTAGTGATATCTTATGATGTTTCTTTTTCTGTGTGACTTATTTCACTTAGAATCATCGTACCTGAATCCACTCATTATGCTGCTACTGGCCTGATGACATAGATTTCATTGCTGAGTGATATTGCATTGTACGTAAGTACCACAACTTCTTTATCCATTTTTCGCTTTCTGCGATATTGAACTTGTACCGTAAACGAGGTTCTTGTAAACAGAGCCGTCCCAAACTTTGGGGTGGCTGTGTCTTTTTGATTTAATTTCTCTAAGCTATACGACCATAAGTGGAAGTGTCCTAGGCTCTGTTGCTCTGTTTTTTAGATGTTTCAGGAAACACCATACACTTCTCCAGAGTGGCTGTTGGCAATTTACATCCCGCCCATCAGCATAAGAAGGCTCCCAGTTCTCCATGGCCTGTCCTGCCTTTCTGGATTTTACACTTTTTTCAGATGGCCCTTTTGACCGGGGGGCAGTGAGACTTCATTGTAGTGCAGATTTCCTTTGCAAGCTTGCTTGGTTGGCCAAAAAGGGCGTATGCGTTTTTTCCTGAAAATATTCAGGAAAAAACGCATACGCCCTTTTTGGCCAAGTGCATCATTGTGGACGTTCTGCCTCTTTTCCTATGCTTTACATGCAATTCCAGTCTACCTCCTGAAATCGGTTTCCTGCAATTCTGCCCCGCATTCAAGTCCTCTTGGCAGCCTTACTTCAATATATTTTTGGACGATAGCTTTCATTTATAACTATGAAAGTTTGTGAATTACAGGGCCCCTTAGCTCCTTTGTTCAACTCGCTTTCTTGTGAGCTGGCCGCAACACCGCAGGATTGCTTCAGGCCCTAGTGTGGTTCCGGCATGGCACGCTGAGCCTTTGGTTAATTCCTCTTCCTGGTGGGAAATGAGAGTTAAATTTGCCCGTCCAGACACCTCCAGCTAGTCTCTCATTGGTTCTCCCTATTCCTGTTAATTTTCCGCAGAAATTGCAAACTGGGCCAAACAGGAGGTTAAAGGCACTGACTCTCCAAGTGGGGAGAGTGTTAGTAAAGCATCTGGAATGTTGCACCCGAGTACCAGGGGACGAAAACTGAGACACATTTGAACACGTTTCCCGATCACACGGTGGATCATACTCTGGGTTCCACATGCATGTTTTAGCTGAAGGAAGAATCCCTTAAACCTGGAGAGTTGAGACCCATGGAATGGGTACCATGCAATATGACTTCAAAGGGTCTGCATTTGCTCACCGATCCTCACCAATCCGATCACTGCTGCGTTTATGCCGCTGTACACACGCTTGATTCTCTTTCGGAGACATATAAATCCATAGGTTTTAAGATTCTTACTATTCAGGTATATTCTTAGGCGTTTAATATGGGGTGTTGAGTCCACTTCCTTGAGCAAGCAGTAGCTCTTGTCTATTACATATTTGGCTTATGGAAAGGTATCTGTGTTAATTTCAATCTCTGGTTTTATGCAGCACCCCAACTCACCATTCCCCTTAAGCAAGCATAAGTTGGTTTTCTACATTTGAGACCTTATTCTGTTTTGTAATTCAGTTCCTGTGTAGCCAAGTTTACATTCCGTGTAGTAGTGATATCTTATGATGTTTCTTTTTCTGTGTGACTTATTTCACTTAGAATCATCGTACCTGAATCCACTCATTATGCTGCTACTGGCCTGATGACATAGATTTCATTGCTGAGTGATATTGCATTGTACGTAAGTACCACAACTTCTTTATCCATTTTTCGCTTTCTGCGATATTGAACTTGTACCGTAAACGAGGTTCTTGTAAACAGAGCCGTCCCAAACTTTGGGGTGGCTGTGTCTTTTTGATTTTAATTTCCCTAAGCTATAGGACCATAAGTGGAAGTGCCCTAGGCTCTGTTGCTTTGTTTTTTAGATGTTTCAGGAAACACCATACACTTCTCCAGAGTGGCTTTTGGCAATTTACATCCCGCCCATCAGCATAAGAAGGCTCCCAGTTCTCCATGGCCTGTCCTGCCTTTCTGGATTTTACACTTTTTTCAGATGGCCCTTTTGACCGGGGGCAGTGAGACTTCATTGTAGTGCAGATTTCCTTTGCAAGCTTGCTTGGTTGGCCAAAAAGGGCGTATGCGTTTTTTCCTGAATATATTCAGGAAAAAACGCATACGCCCTTTTTGGCCAAGTGCATCATTGTGGACGTTCTGCCTCTTTTCCTATGCTTTACATGCAATTCCAGTCTACCTCCTGAAATCGGTTTCCTGCAATTCTGCCCCGCTTTCAAGTCCTCTTGGCAGCCTTACTTCAATATATTTTTGGAAGATAGCTGTCATTTATAACTCTGCAGGTTTGTGAATTACAGGGCCCCTGAGATCCTTTCTTCAACTCGCTTTCTTGTGAGCTGGCAGCAACACTGCAGCATTGCTTCAGGCCCTAGTGTGGTTCCGGCATGGCTCGCTGAGCCTTTGGTTAATTCCTCTTCCTGGTGGGAAATGAGAGTTAAATTTGCCCGTCCAGACACCTCCAGCTAGTCTCTCATTGGTTCTCCCTATTCCTGTTCATTTTCCGCAGAAATTGCAAACTGGGCCAAACAGGAGGTTAAAGGCACTGACTCTCCAAGTCGGGAGAGTGTTAGTAAAGCGTCTGGAATGTTGCACCCGAGTACCAGGGGACGAAAACTGAGACACATTTGAACACGTTTCCCGATCACACGGTGGATCATACTCTGGGTTCCACATGCATGTTTTAGCTGAAGGAAGAATCCCTTAAACCTGGAGAGTTGAGACCCATGGAATGGGTACCATGCAATATGACTTCAAAGGGTCTGCATTTGCTCACCGAACCTCACCAATCCTATCACTGCTGCGTTTATGCCACTGTACACACGCTTGATTCTCTTTCGGAGACATATAAATCCATAGGTTTTAAGATTCTTACTAGTCAGGTATATTCTTAGGCGTTTAATATGGGGTGTTGAGTCCAATTCGTTGAGCAAGCAGTAGCTCTTGTCTATTACATATTTGGCTTATGGAAAGGTATCTGTGCTAATTTCAATCTATGGTTTTATGCAGCACCCCAACTCACCTTTCCCCTTAAGCAAGCATAAGTTGGTTTTCTACATTTGAGACCCTATTCTGTTTTGTAATTCAGTTCCTGTGTAGCCAAGTTTACATTCCGTGTATTAGTGATATCTTATGATGTTTCCTTTTCTGTGTGTCTTATTTCACTTAGAATCATCGTACCTGAATCCACTCATTATGCTGCTACTGGCCTGATGACATAGATTTCATTGCTGAGTGTTATTGCATTGTACGTAAGTACCACAACTTCTTTATCCATTTTTCGCTTTCTGCGATATTGAACTTGTACCGTAAACGAGGTTTTTGTAAACAGAGCCGTCCCAAACTTTGGGGTGGCTGTGTCTTTTTGATTTTAATTTCCCTAAGCTATAGGACCATAAGTGGAAGTGCCCTAGGCTCTGTTGCTTTGTTTTTTAGATGTTTCAGGAAACACCATACACTTCTCCAGAGTGGCTGTTTGCAATTTACATCCCGCCCATCAGCATAAGAAGGCTCCCAGTTCTCCATGGCCTGTCCTGCCTTTCTGGATTTTACACTTTTTTCAGATGGCCCTTTTGACAGGGGGGGCAGTGAGACTTCACTGTAGTGCAGATTTCCTTTGCAAGCTTGCTTGGTTTGCCAAAAAGTGCGTATGCGTTTTTTCCTGAATATATTCAGGAAAAAACGCATACGTCCTTTTTGGCCAAGTGCATCATTGTGGACGTTCTGCCTCTTTTCCTATGCTTTACATGCAATTCCAGTCTACCTCCTGAAATCGGTTTCCTGCAATTCTGCCCCGCTTTCAAGTCCTCTTGGCAGCCTTACTTCAATATATTTTTGGAAGATAGCTGTCATTTATAACTCTGCAGGTTTGTGAATTACAGGGCCCCTGATCTCCTTTCTTCAACTCGCTTTCTTGTGAGCTGGCCGCAACACTGCAGCATTGCTTCAGGTCCTAGTGTGGTTCCGGCATGGCTCGCTGAGCCTTTGGTTAATTCCTCTTCCTGGTGGGAAATGAGAGTTAAATTTGCCCGTCCAGACACCTCCAGCTAGTCTCTCATTGGTTCTCCCTATTCCTGTTCATTTTCCGCAGAAATTGCAAACTGGGCCAAACAGGAGGTTAAAGGCACTGACTCTCCAAGTGGGGAGAGTGTTAGTAAAGCGTCTGGAATGTTGCACCCGAGTACCAGGGGACGAAAACTGAGACACATTTGAACACGTTTCCCGATCACACGGTGGATCATACTCTGGGTTCCACATGCATGTTTTAGCTGAAGTAAGAATCCCTTAAACCTGGAGAGTTGAGACCCATGGAATGGGTACCATGCAATATGACTTCAAAGGGTCTGCATTTGCTCACCGAACCTCACCAATCCTATCACTGCTGCGTTTATGCCACTGTACACACGCTTGATTCTCTTTCGGAGACATATAAATCCATAGGTTTTAAGATTCTTACTAGTCAGGTATATTCTTAGGCGTTTAATATGGGGTGTTGAGTCCACTTCGTTGAGCAAGCAGTAGCTCTTGTCTATTACATATTTGGCTTATGGAAAGGTATCTGTGCTAATTTCAATCTCTGGTTTTATGCAGCACCCCAACTCACCTTTCCCCTTAAGCAAGCATAAGTTGGTTTTCTACATTTGAGACCCTATTCTGTTTTGTAATTCAGTTCCTGTGTAGCCAAGTTTACATTCCGTGTATTAGTGATATCTTATGATGTTTCTTTTTCTGTGTGACTTATTTCACTTAGAATCATCGTACCTGAATCCACTCATTATGCTGCTACTGGCCTGATGACATAGATTTCATTGCTGAGTGATATTGCATTGTACGTAAGTACCACAACTTCTTTATCCATTTTTCGCTTTCTGCGATATTGAACTTGTACCGTAAACGAGGTTCTTGTAAACAGAGCCGTCCCAAACTTTGGGGTGGCTGTGTCTTTTTGATTTAATTTCTCTAAGCTATACGACCATAAGTGGAAGTGTCCTAGGCTCTGTTGCTCTGTTTTTTAGATGTTTCAGGAAACACCATACACTTCTCCAGAGTGGCTGTTGGCAATTTACATCCCGCCCATCAGCATAAGAAGGCTCCCAGTTCTCCATGGCCTGTCCTGCCTTTCTGGATTTTACACTTTTTTCAGATGGCCCTTTTGACCGGGGGGCAGTGAGACTTCATTGTAGTGCAGATTTCCTTTGCAAGCTTGCTTGGTTGGCCAAAAAGGGCGTATGCGTTTTTTCCTGAATATATTCAGGAAAAAACGCATACGCCCTTTTTGGCCAAGTGCATCATTGTGGACGTTCTGCCTCTTTTCCTATGCTTTACATGCAATTCCAGTCTACCTCCTGAAATCGGTTTCCTGCAATTCTGCCCCGCATTCAAGTCCTCTTGGCAGCCTTACTTCAATATATTTTTGGACGATAGCTGTCATTTATAACTATGAAAGTTTGTGAATTACAGGGCCCCTGAGCTCCTTTGTTCAACTCGCTTTCTTGTGAGCTGGCCGCAACACCGCAGGATTGCTTCAGGCCCTAGTGTGGTTCCGGCATGGCACGCTGAGCCTTTGGTTAATTCCTCTTCCTGGTGGGAAATGAGAGTTAAATTTGCCCGTCCAGACACCTCCAGCTAGTCTCTCATTGGTTCTCCCTATTCCTGTTAATTTTCCGCAGAAATTGCAAACTGGGCCAAACAGGAGGTTAAAGGCACTGACTCTCCAAGTGGGGAGAGTGTTAGTAAAGCATCTGGAATGTTGCACCCGAGTACCAGGGGACGAAAACTGAGACACATTTGAACACGTTTCCCGATCACACGGTGGATCATACTCTGGGTTCCACATGCATGTTTTAGCTGAAGGAAGAATCCCTTAAACCTGGAGAGTTGAGACCCATGGAATGGGTACCATGCAATATGACTTCAAAGGGTCTGCATTTGCTCACCGATCCTCACCAATCCGATCACTGCTGCGTTTATGCCGCTGTACACACGCTTGATTCTCTTTCGGAGACATATAAATCCATAGGTTTTAAGATTCTTACTAGTCAGGTATATTCTTAGGCGTTTAATATGGGGTGTTGAGTCCACTTCCTTGAGCAAGCAGTAGCTCTTGTCTATTACATATTTGGCTTATGGAAAGGTATCTGTGTTAATTTCAATCTCTGGTTTTATGCAGCACCCCAACTCACCATTCCCCTTAAGCAAGCATAAGTTGGTTTTCTACATTTGAGACCTTATTCTGTTTTGTAATTCAGTTCCTGTGTAGCCAAGTTTACATTCCGTGTAGTAGTGATATCTTATGATGTTTCTTTTTCTGTGTGACTTATTTCACTTAGAATCATCGTACCTGAATCCACTCATTATGCTGCTACTGGCCTGATGACATAGATTTCATTGCTGAGTGATATTGCATTGTACGTAAGTACCACAACTTCTTTATCCATTTTTCGCTTTCTGCGATATTGAACTTGTACCGTAAACGAGGTTCTTGTAAACAGAGCCGTCCCAAACTTTGGGGTGGCTGTGTCTTTTTGATTTTCATTTCCCTAAGCTATAGGACCATAAGTGGAAGTGCCCTAGGCTCTGTTGCTTTGTTTTTTAGATGTTTCAGGAAACACCATACACTTCTCCAGAGTGGCTGTTGGCAATTTACATCCCGCCCATCAGCATAAGAAGGCTCCCAGTTCTCCATGGCCTGTCCTGCCTTTCTGGATTTTACACATTTTTCAGATGGCCCTTTTGACCGGGGGGGGCAGTGAGACTTCATTGTAGTGCAGATTTCCTTTTCAAGCTTCCTTGGTTGGCCAAAAAGGGCGTATGCGTTTTTTCCTGAATATATTCAGGAAAAAACGCATACGCCCTTTTTGGCCAAGTGCATCATTGTGGACGTTCTGCCTCTTTTCCTATGCTTTACATGCAATTCCAGTCTACCTCCTGAAATCGGTTTCCTGCAATTCTGCCCCGCTTTCAAGTCCTCTTGGCAGCCTTACTTCAATATATTTTTGGACGATAGCTGTCATTTGTAACTCTGCAGGTTTGTGAATTACAGGGTCCCTGAGCTCCTTTCTTCAACTCGCTTTTTTGTGAGCTGGCCGCGACATCGCAGGATTGCTTCAGGCCCTAGTGTGGTTCCGGCATGGCACGCTGAGCCTTTGGTTAATTCCTCTTCCTGGTGGGAAATGAGAGTTAAATTTGCCCGTCCAGACACCTCCAGCTAGTCTCTCATTGGTTCTCCCTATTCCTGTTCCTTTTCCGCAGAAATTGCAAACTGGGCCAAACAGGAGGTTAAAGGCACTGACTCTCCAAGTGGGGAGAGTGTTAGTAAAGCGTCTGGAATGTTGCACCCGAGTACCAGGGGACGAAAACTGAGACACATTTGAACACGTTTCCCGATCACACGGTGGATCATACTCTGGGTTCCACATGCATGTTTTAGCTGAAGGAAGAATCCCTTAAACCTGGAGAGTTGAGACCCATGGAATGGGTACCATGCAATATGACTTCAAAGGGTCTGCATTTGCTCACCGAACCTCACCAATCCTATCACTGCTGCTTTTATATCGCTGTACACACGCTTGATTCTCTTTTGGAGACATATAAATCCATAGGTTTTAAGATTCTTACTAGTCAGGTATATTCTTAGGCGTTTAATATGGGGTGTTGAGTCCACTTCCTTGAGCAAGGAGTAGCTCTTGTCTATTACATATTTGTCTTATGGAAAGGTATCTGTGCTAATTTCAATCTCTGGTTTTATGCAGCACCCCAACTCACCATTCCCCTGAAGCAAGCATAAGTTGGTTTTCTACATTTGAGACCCTATTCTGTTTTGTAATTCAGTTCCTGTGTAGCCAAGTTTACATTCCGTGTAGTAGTGATACCTTATGATGTTTCTTTTTCTGTGTGACTTATTTCACTTAGAATCATCGTACCTGAATCCACTCATTATACTGCTACAGGCCTGATGACATAGATTTCATTGCTGAGTGATATTGCATTGTACGTAAGTACCACAACTTCTTTATCCATTTTTCGCTTTCTGCGATATTGAACTTGTACCGTAAACGAGGTTCTTGTAAACAGAGCCGTCCCAAACTTTGGTGTGGCTGTGTCTTTTTGATTTAATTTCTCTAAGCTATACGACCATAAGTGGAAGTGTCCTAGGCTCTGTTGCTCTGTTTTTTAGATGTTTCAGGAAACACCATACACTTCTCCAGAGTGGCTGTTGGCAATTTACATCCCGCCCATCAGCATAAGAAGGCTCCCAGTTCTCCATGGCCTGTCCTGCCTTTCTGGATTTTACACTTTTTTCAGATGGCCCTTTTGACCGGGGGGCAGTGAGACTTCATTGTAGTGCAGATTTCCTTTGCAAGCTTGCTTGGTTGGCCAAAAAGGGCGTATGCGTTTTTTCCTGAATATATTCAGGAAAAAACGCATACGCCCTTTTTGGCCAAGTGCATCATTGTGGACGTTCTGCCTCTTTTCCTATGCTTTACATGCAATTCCAGTCTACCTCCTGAAATCGGTTTCCTGCAATTCTGCCCCGCATTCAAGTCCTCTTGGCAGCCTTACTTCAATATATTTTTGGACGATAGCTGTCATTTATAACTCGGAAAGTTTGTGAATTACAGGGACCCTGAGCTCCTTTGTTCAACTCGCTTTCTTGTGAGCTGGCCACAACACCGCAGGATTGCTTCAGGCCCTAGTGTGGTTCCGGCATGGCACGCTGAGCCTTTGGTTAATTCCTCTTCCTGGTGGGAAATGAGAGTTAAATTTGCCCGTCCAGACACCTCCAGCTAGTCTCTCATTGGTTCTCCCTATTCTTGTTCATTTTCCGCAGAAATTGCAAACTGGGCCAAACAGGAGGTTAAAGGCACTGACTCTCCAAGTGGGGAGAGTGTTAGTAAAGCGTCTGGAATGTTGCACCCGAGTACCAGGGGACGAAAACTGAGACACATTTGAACACGTTTCCCGATCACACGGTGGATCATACTCTGGGTTCCACATGCATGTTTTAGCTGAAGGAAGAATCCCTTAAACCTGGAGAGTTGAGACCCATGGAATGGGTACCATGCAATATGACTTCAAAGGGTCTGCATTTGCTCACCGATCCTCACCAATCCGATCACTGCTGCGTTTATGCCGCTGTACACACGCTTGATTCTCTTTCGGAGACATATAAATTCATAGGTTTTAAGATTCTTACTAGTCAGGTATATTCTTAGGCGTTTAATATGGGGTGTTGAGTCCACTTCGTTGAGCAAGGAGTAGCTCTTGTCTATTACATATTTGGCTTATGGAACGGTATCTGTGCTAATTTCTATCTCTGGTTTTATGCAGCACCCCAACTCACCATTCCCCTTAAGCAAGCATAAGTTGGTTTTCTACATTTGAGACCCTGTTGTGTTTTGTAATTCAGTTCCTGTGTAGACAAGTTTACATTCCATATATTCTGTGTGACTTATTTCACTTAGAATCATCGTACCTGAATCCACTCATTATGCTGCTACTGGCCTGATGACATAGATTTCATTGCTGAGTGTTATTGCATTGTACGTAAGTACCACAACTTCTTTATCCATTTTTCGCTTTCTGCGATATTGAACTTGTACCGTAAATGAGGTTTTTGTAAACAGAGCCGTCCCAAACTTTGGGGTGGCTGTGTCTTTTTGATTTTAATTTCCCTAAGCTATAGGACCATAAGTGGAAGTGCCCTAGGCTCTGTTGCTTTGTTTTTTAGATGTTTCAGGAAACACCATACACTTCTCCAGAGTGGCTGTTTGCAATTTACATCCCGCCCATCAGCATAAGAAGGCTCCCAGTTCTCCATGGCCTGTCCTGCCTTTCTGGATTTTACACTTTTTTCAGATGGCCCTTTTGACCGGGGGGCAGTAAGACTTCATTGTAGTGCAGATTTCCTTTGCAAGCATGCTTGGTTGGCCAAAAATTGTGTATGCGTTTTTTCCTGAATATATTCAGGAAAAGACGCATACGCCCTTTTTGGCCAAGTGCATCATTGTGGACGTTCTGCCTCTTTTCCTATGCTTTACATGCAATTCCAGTCTACCTCCTGAAATCGGTTTCCTGCAATTCTGCCCCGCTTTCAAGTCCTCTTGGCAGCTTTACTTCAATATATTTTTGGACGATAGCTGTCATTTATAACTCTGCAGGTTTGTGAATTACAGGGCCCCTGAGCTCCTTTCTTCAACTCGCTTTCTTGTGAGCTGGCTGCAACACCGCAGGATTGCTTCAGGCCCTAGTGTGGGTCCGGCATGGCACGCTGAGCCTTTGGTTAATTCCTCTTCCTGGTGGGAAATGAGAGTTAAATTTGCCCGTCCAGACACCTCCAGCTAGTCTCTCATTTGTTCTCCCTATTCCTGTTCATTTTCCGCAGAAATTGCAAACTGGGCCAAACAGGAGGTTAAAGGCTCTGACTCTCCACGAGGGGAGAGTGTTAGTAAAGCGTATGGAATGTGGCACCCGAGTACCAGGGGACGAAAACTGAGACACATTTGAACACGTTTCCTGATCACACGGTGGATCATACTCTGTTTTCCACATGCATGTTTTAGCTGAAGGAAGAATCCCTTAAACCTGGAGAGTTGAGACCCATGGAATGGGTACCATGCAATATGACTTCAAATGGTCTGCATTTGCTCACCGAACCTCACCAATCCTATCACTGCTGTGTTTATGCCGCTGTACACATGCTTGATTCTCTTTCAGAGACCTAAATCCATAGCTTTTAAGATTCTTACTAGTCAGGTATATTCGTAGGCGTTTAATATGGGGTGTTGAGTCCACTTCGTTGAGCAAGCAGTAGCTCTTGTCTATTACATATTTGGCTTATGGAATGGTATCTGTGCTAATTTCAATCTCTGGTTTTATGCAGCAACCCAACTCACCATTCCCCTAAAGCAAGCATAAGTTGGTTTTCTACATTTGAGACCCTGTTCTGTTTTGTAATTCAGTTCCTGTGTAGCAAAGTTTACATTCCATGTATTAGTGATAACTTATGATGTTTCTTTTTCTCTGTGACTTATTTCACTTAGAATCATCGTACCTGAATCCACTCATTATGCTGCTAAGGGCCTGATGACATAGATTTCATTGCTGAGTGATAATGTATTGTACGTAATACCACAACTTATTTATCCATTTTTCGCTTTCTGCGATATTGAACTTTTACGGTAAATGAGGTTCTTGTAAACAGAGCCGTCCCAAACTTTGGGGTGGCTGTGTCTTTTTGATTTTAATTTCCCTAAGCTATAGGACCATAAGTGGAAGTGCCCTAGGCTCTGTTGCTTTGTTTTTTAGATGTTTCAGGAAACACCATTCACTTCTCCAGAGTGGCTGTTGGCAATTTACATCCCGCCGATCAGCATAACAAGGCTCCCAGTTCTCCATGGCCTCTCCTGCCTTTCTGGATTATACAGTCTTTTCAGATGGGCCTTTTGACTGGGAGGCAGTGAGACTTCATTGTAGTGCAGATTTCCTTTGCAAGCTTGCTTGGTTGGCCAAAAAGGGCGTATGCGTTTTTTCCTGAATATATTCAGGAAGAAACGCATACGCCCTTTTTGGCCAAGTGCATCATTGTGGACGTTCTGCCTCTTTTCCTATGCTTTACATGCAATTCCAGTCTACCTCCTGAAATCGGTTTCCTGCAATTCTGCCCCACTTTCAAGTCCTCTTAGCAGCCTTACTTCAATATATTTTTGGACGATAGCTGTCATTTATAACTCTGCAGGTTTGTGAATTACAGTGCCCCTGAGCTCCTTTCTTCAACTCGCTTTCTGGTGAGCTGGCCGCAACACCGCAGGATTGCTTCAGGCCCTAGTGTGGTTCCGGCATGGCTCGCTGAGCCTTTGGTTAATTCCTCTTCCTGGTGGGAATTGAGAGTTAAATTTGCCCGTCCAGACACCTCCAGCTACTCTCTCATTGGCTCTCCCTATTCCTGTTCATTTTCCGCAGAAATTGCAAACTGGGCCAAACAGGATGTTAAAGGCACTGACTCTCCAAGTGGGGAGAGTGTTAGTAAAGCGTCTGGAATTTTGCACCCGAGTACCAGGGGATGAAAACTGAGACACATTTGAACACGTTTCCCGATCACACGGTGGATCATACTCTGGGTTCCACATGCATGTTTTAGCTGAAGGAAGAATCCCTTAAACCTGGAGAGTTGAGACCCATGGAATGGGTACCATGCAATATGGCTTCAAAGGGTCTGCATTTGCTCACCGAACCTAACCAATCCGATCACTGCTGCGTTTATGCCGCTCTACACATGCTTGATTGTCTTTCGGAGACATATAAATCCATAGGTTTTAAGATTCTTACTAGTCAGGTATATTCTTAGGCGTTTAATATGGGGTGTTGAGTCCACTTCCTTGAGCAAGGAGTAGCTCTTGTCTATTACATATTTGTCTTATGGAAAGGTATCTGTGCTAATTTCAATCTCTGGTTTTATGCAGCACCCCAACTCACCATTCCCCTGAAGCAAGCATAAGTTGGTTTTCTACATTTGAGACCCTATTCTGTTTTGTAATTCAGTTCCTGTGTAGCCAAGTTTACATTCCATGTATTAGTGATACCTTATGATGTTTCTTTTTCTCTGTGACTTATTTCACTTAGAATCATCGTACCTGAATCCACTCATTATGCTGCTAAGGGCCTGAAGACATAGATTTCATTGCTGAGTGATATTGCATTGTACGTAAGTACCTCAACTTCTTTATCCATTTTTCGCTTTCTGCGATATTGAACTTGTACCATAAACGAGGTTCTTGTAAACAGAGCCGTCCCAAACTTTGGGGTGGCTGTGTCTTTTTGATTTTAATTTCCCTAAGCTATAGGACCATAAGTGGAAGTGCCCTAGGCTCTGTTCCTTTGTTTTTTAGATGTTTCAGGAAACACCATACACTTCTCTAGAGTGGCTGTTTGCAATTTACATCCCGCCCATCAGCATAAGAAGGCTCCCAGTTCTCCATGGCCTGTCCTGCCTTTCTGGATTTTACACTTTTTTCAGATGGCCCTTTTGACCGGGGGGCAGTGAGACTTCATTGTAGTGCAGATTTCCTTTGCAAGCTTGCTTGTTTGGCCAAAAAGGGCGTATGCGTTTTTTCCTGAATATATTCAGGAAAAAACGCATATGCCCTTTTTGGCCAAGTGCATCATTGTGGACGTTCTGCCTCTTTTCCTATGCTTTACATGCAATTCCAGTCTACCTCCTGAAATCGGTTTCCTGCAATTCTGCCTCGCTTTCAAGTCCTCTTGGCAGGCTTACTTCAATATATTTTTGGACGATAGCTGTCATTTATAACTCTGCAGGTTTGTGAATTACAGGGCCCCGGAGCTCCTTTCTTCAACTCGCTTTCTTGTGAGCTGGCCGCAACACCGCAGGATTGCTTCAGGCCCTAGTGTGGTTCCGGCATGGCACGCTGAGCCTTTGGTTAATTCCTCTTCCTGGTGGGAAATGAGAGTTAAATTTGCCCGTCCAGACACCTCCAGCTAGTCTCTCATTGGTTCTCCCTATTCCTGTTCATTTTCCGCAGAAATTGCAAACTGGGCCAAACAGGAGGTTAAAGGCACTGACTCTCCAAGTGGGGAGAGTGTTAGTAAAGCGTCTGGAATGTTGCACCCGAGAACCAGGGGACGAAAACTGAGACACATTTAAACACGTTTCCCGATCACACGTTGGATCATACTCTGGGTTCCACATGCATGTTTTACCTGAAGGAAGAATCCCTTAAACCTGGAGAGTTGAGAAGCATGGAATGGGTACCATGCAATATGACTTCAAAGGGTCTGCATTTGCTCACCGAACCTCACCAGTCCTATCACTGCTGCGTTTATGCAGCTGTACACACGCTTGATTCTCTTCCGGAGACATATAAATCCATAGGTTTTAAGATTCTTACTAGGCAGGTATATTCTTAAGCGTTTAATATGGGGTGTTGAGTCCACTTCGTTGAGCAAGGAGTAGCTCTTGTCTATTATATATTTGGCTTATGGAATGGTATCTGTGCTAATTTCAATCTCTGGTTTTATGCAGCACCCCAACTCACCTTTCCCCTTAAGCAAGCATAAGTTGGTTCTACATTTGAGACCCTGTTCTGTTTTGTATTTCAGTTCCTGTGTAGCCAAGTTTACATTCCTTGTAGTAGTGATATCTTATGATGTTTCTTTTTCTGTGTGACTTATTTCACTTAGAATCATCGTACCTGAATCCACTCATTATGCTGCTACGGGCCTGATGACATAGATTTCATTGCTGAGTGATATTGCATTGTACGTAATTACCACAACTTCTTTATCCATTTTTCGCTTTCTGCGATATTGAAATTGTACTGTAAACGAGGTTCTTGTAAACAGAGCCGTCCCAAACTTTGGGGTGGCTGTGTCTTTTTGATTTTAATTTCTCTAAGCTATAGGTCCGTAAGTGGAAGTGCCCTAGGTTCTGTTGCTCTGTTTTTCGGATGTTTCAGGAAACACCATACACTTCTTCAGAGTGGCTGTTGGCAATTTACCTCCCACCCATCAGCATAACAAGGCTCCCAGTTTTCCATGGCCTCTCCTGCCTTTCTGGATTTTACACTTTTTTCAGATGGCCCTTTTGACCGGGGAGCAGTGAGACTTCATTGTAGTGCAGATTTCCTTTGCAAGCTTGCTTGGTTGGCCAAAAATGACTTATGCGTTTCTTCGTGAATATATTCAGGAAAAAACGCATACGCCCTTTTTAGCCAAGTGCATCATTGTCGACGTTCTGAGTCTTTTCATATGTTTTCAAGGCAATTCCTGTCTACCTCCTGAAATCGGTTTCCTGCAATTCTGCCTTGCTGTCAGTGCCTCTTCATAGCCTTACCTCAATATACTTTTGGAAAATAGTTGTCCTTTATAACTCTGCAGGTTTTTGAATTGCAGTGGCCCTTACCTCCATTTTTCAGCTCTTTTTTTTGTGATCTTCCTCATATCCACAGGATTTCTTCAGGCCCTATTCTTCTTCTTCGGCGCCTTGCTCTGCCTTTGGTTAATTCTTCTTCCTGATGTGAAATTAGAGTGACATGTGCCCATTGAAACCGCTACAGCTATTTTCTCACTGGTTCACCCTATTCCCATTCATCCTCCGCACTAACTGCAGACTGTGCGATACCGGAACTTAAAGGCATTGACTCTCCATGTGGAGATGTTGTTAGTAAAGTGGCTGGAATGTTGATCCGGAGCCCCAAGAGGAAAATGAGGTGCGTTTTAGAAACCTTTCCCGATCATATGGTATACCATCCGCTGGATTTCCCATGCATGGTTTAGCTGTAGGAAGATTCCCTTCAACCTGGAGTGTTGGGACCCTTGGAATGAGTAGCATGAAGTATTGCATTAAATTTTCGGCAGTTGCTCACCAAAGCTCACCAATGCTCTCAGCCCCAAGTGTCCAGCCTTATGTCTTATCCAGCTGTGGGTTTATATGTGGTCATTCCAGGTTGCATCACAGCCCCTGAGCGAATTTTGTAAGAATTTTTCTCTCTTTCATTGTTTCTGCGTTTTGATTTTAAAATTTATTTCTATAATGGGGTTTAGCTCATTTTCACTGCTGTGTTTGTGCCGCTCTGCACACACTTGATTCCCTTATGGAGATATATCAATACATGGGTTTTAAGATTCTTATTACTCAGATATATTTCTCTGTGGTGTATAGGGTGTGTTGAGGCCAGTTCATTGAGCAAGGTGTAGATCTTGTCTAATACCTATTTGGTTTATTGAACGGTATCTGTGCTAATTTCAAACTCTGGTTTTATGCATCACCCCACCTCTCCTTTCCCCTTAAGCTGACATAAGTGTGTTTTCTAAATGTGAGACACTGTTCTGTTTTGTAATTCATTTTTTGTGCAGCCATATTTATCCTCCCTCTATAAGTGATATCTTATGATATGTTTCTTTTTCTGTTTGACTTATTTCAAGTAGTATTATCGGACCTAAATCCACTCTTTATCCTTCTACTAGCCTTATTACATTGATTTCGTGGTGAAGAGATATTCCATTGTACATAAGTACCAGATCTTCTTTATCCATTGTTCTCTTTCCTGGGATATTTAAGGTGTACTGAAGTTGAGGTTCTTGTAAACAGAGTAGCCCTAAACTGTGGTGTGCTTGTGTCTTGTTGATTTTTAGACTTCCCTAGATATACTTCCATGATTGGAAGTGCCCTATGCTCTGTAGCTCTGTTTTTTAGATGATTTAGGAACCACCATACACTTCTCCAGAGTGGCTCTCGGCAGTTCACACACTGTCCATCAGCGTATAAAGGCTCCCTGTTCTCCATGGCCTGTCCTGCATTTCTGGTTTTTACAATTTTTTCGGATGGCCCTTTTGACCGGTGGGAAATGAGACTTCTTTGTTGTGCACATTTGCATTGCTTGCTTACTTGGTTGCCCATAAAGTGCGTATGCGTTTTTTCCTGGATATATTCAGGAAAAAACACATACTCCTTTTGGGGCCAACTGCATCATTGTCGAAATTCTGCCGCTTTTCATGTGCTTTAAAGACGAGTCCAATCTATCTCTTGAAATCTGTTTCTTGCAATTCTGTCTTGCATTCAGATCCTCTTCTTTGCCTTACCTCGACATATTTTTGGACGTTAGTTTTCATTTATAACTCTGCAGGTTTGTGAATTGCAGTGACCCTGAGCTCCATTTTTTAAGTTGCTCTTTTGTGAGCTGGCCTCAAAGCCGCAGGATTGCTTCAGGCCCTATTTTGGCTCCGGCGAGGCGGGCTGAGCCTTTTTTTAATTCTTATTCTTAATGGGAAATTAGAGTGACATGTGCCCGTCCAAACCCCTACAACTATTCTCTCATTGGTTCCCCCTCTTCCCGTTCATCCTCCTCACAATTTGCAAAATGTGTGAAACAGAAGTTTAAATGTGCTGATTCTCTAAGTGGGGAGATTCTAAGTAACGTGGCTGGAATGATGAACAGGAGCACCAGGAGAGGATAAATGAGGTGCATTTTAGACACATCTCCCGATCACATGGTGTACAGTCCTCTGGGTTTTCCATGCATGTTTTAGCTGTAGGAAGATTCCTTGAACCTGCAGATTTGGGACCCATTGAATGGGTACCAGGTAGTATTACTTTAAAGGGTGTGCATTTCCTCACCCAACCTCACATTTCTCTTAGCGCGAACAGTTTCCAGCCTTATGTCTCATCCTGCTGTGTGTCTAGATGTGTTCAATCCATGTTGCATCACCGTCCCTGAGGAAAAGTTGTAAGAGGTTTTCTCTGTCTCTCTGTCGTTTATTTTTTTCAATTTATTACTATATTGGTTACAGCTGATTTTCAAAGCTCTGTTTCTTGCTGCTGTACATCCACTTGATTCACGTACAGAGAGACATCAATAAATTCTTTTTCAGATTCTTACCAGTCATAGATATTCTTTTCCGGTGACTTGAGTGTGCTGAGTGCAGTTCTTTTAGCTACCATGTAGGCCTTGTTGATTATCAGTTTGGTATTTGGAATGGTATCTTTGCTAATTTCAACCTCCTGGATGATGCCTCACCCCTCCCCACCTTTCCCGTTTAGCAGCCTTACGCGTGTTTTCTACATATTTGACTATGTTTTTGTTTTGTAATTTATTTCATGTGTAGCCATTTTGGATTCCACCTTTAAGTGATATCTTATGATATGTGTCTTTTTCTTTTTGAATTATGTCACTTAGAATGATCATACGTAACTCCTCCGGAGTTGTTACAACTGGCCATATTTCATTGATTTCCAGGCTGAGTAATAGTCCACTCTACATAAGTACCACATCTCTATCCATTTTTTCCCTCCAGAGACATTTAAGTTATATCCTAGTCGAGGATGTTTTAAACAGAGAGGCAGTAAACATTGGGGTGCCTGTGTCCTCTCGATTTTTGTTTTTCCCAAGATATACGCCCATGAGTGCAAGTGCCCTATGCTCTGTAGCTCATTTTTTAGATGCTTTAGTAAACACAATACACTTCTCCAGAATGGCCGTTGGCAATATACATTTCCACTATAAGCCTCACAGGGCTCCCTCTTCTCCTTGCCCTGTCCTGCATTTCTGGTGTTTACACTTTATGAGGATGGCTCTTCTGACTGATGCGAAGTGATATCTTTTGTAGTATTGATTTCCAGTGCCCACCTGTTTGGTTGGCTAAAAAAGTGTATGCCCTTTTCTTGAATATATACAGAAAAAAACGCATACAGCCTTTTTGGCCAACTGCAATGTTGGCAATGTTCAGCCCCTTTTCTTGTGCTTAATGGCGAGTCCTTTCTACCTCCTCAAATCCCTTTCCTGCCATTCTCCCTTGCTTACCAATCCTTTTCTCTGACTTTCCTCAAGACATTTTTCAGTGATAGATATTTTCAACTCTGCAGTTTCATGAATTTTACTGCCCCTGAGTTCCATTGTTCAACTTGTGTTTATGGGAACTGGCCACAAAGCAGTGGGATTTCCTCAAGCCCTATACTGTTTCCATGGGCAACCCTAGCCTTTGGTCAATTCGTCTTCCTGATTGGAAATTAGAGTGACATGTGCCTGTCTGAACACCTAGGACTTGTCTCTCATTGTTCCTCATCCTTCCGCTTCATCCTCTGGACAAATTCCAAACTGTACGCAACAGGATGTTGACAGTGCTGACATCTCCAAGTGGGGAGACTGTTAGTAAAGACGCTGGAGGGGTGAACCCGAGCACCAGGAGATGAGGAGATGAGATGCCTTTTCCAAACTCTTCCCGATCAGACGGTATACCATCCTCTGGGTGTGACAGACATGTTTTAGCAGTAGGAAGAGTCCCATTCATGTAAGGAGAACACCAGGGCTTTTTCAAAATCAGTGTCTCCCCGAAACCCAAACTGGGGAATTTTTTAAGCTACGGCTACACATATGTTCATTAAGGGCCTTGGGAAGTAGGCAGAGTCCAAACTTTAGATGATTGAAGTCTTCAGGGTCAGAAGCACTCACCACCGGCTTCCCTTAGGTTACACTTTAACTGTCATTGATAGATGATGTCAATAAAAATATCTATTCTTTTTCCGATTATTTTCCCTTATAGGTTATTGCAAAATATTGAGTGTAGTTCCCTGTGCTATACAGTAGTTCCTTGTTGATGATCTATTTTATACATAGCAGTGTGTATGTGTTAATTCCAAACTGTTAATTTATCCCTCCTCCCACCTTTCCCCTTTGGTAATAATAAATTATAAGATTTTATACTTCTCAGAAATGGGGGAGCTGAAAGAGAGGTATCATTTTCAATGGAAAAGCATTTAAAACAAGATTGAAGCTTTAACCAAGATTATTAGATGTACATCCTTGGAAAGAAATCACTTCATTTCTCTAATATTGACCTGACAAATAAGACAACCCTTTTCACTGAACTTGCTTATAATAAAGTGATGGAAATATCAAATGGAAGTGTTAGAAACATCTTATTTTACCCGAGCCTTATAAACTGTTCTATGTTAACTAGAGTTTGGCTCACACATCTGTTCATTGAAGTTACAATAGTCTCAATTTCTGTTACTGATCCTCCAGAGTGGACCCCAACAAGTGTCCCCCTGCCCAGTGTCATTGGGGCCAACAGATCGAGACTGAGTTTGGTTCACAAGCAAAGGAAACTTTATATTTTGATCAGAGAATGGAGAGGTGAGAGCATGCACTACCCCGTGGGCTGTGGGCTGGGCTGCTGTGTAGAGATCCTGTCAGAGTCAGTGGGAGGGAGGGGGCGGAGCTCTCGAGGGCCAGGTTGGCTGCAGCTCAGGCTCTATATCTCGGAGTCTGCACTGGGCCCCAGGAGCTGAGGTGTCGACCCAGCCATTCTGCACTAGGAAATCTGGTCTGAAGTGCCGGGTGTGGAACCTCTGCATGCGGGACCCTAGGAGCACGTGACATTAGACAAAGCACAAAGGATAAAAAAGGTCAGACTTGACTTTATTGCCCAGATTCTATTTTTATCTCCCAGGGATTTTTCATGGGCTTTGCTGGGGACAAACCCCTCCTCTGCCTTTTGTCCCGTTCCTCATTCTTGGAGTGCTGAGGGTGCAGACCCTTCTTCTGTAACTGCTGAGTGCTGAGTTGGGAGCCCTCATACCAGGGGACGAGGGTCAGAACTTCTCCCCAGCAGCCTCCAGGTGACGTTGATTGGCCCCAGGACCCCTGCCTCCCTGCTCGTCCGCCTGAGCACCAGCATTGGAAGTGTTATAGATTCTAATGACCTTTAAGGGTCCAGGAAAGAGATGTGCAGAGACGCTGTGGGGGCCGGTTTCACCCCGCCCCACATTTGTTCAGCCACCTTAGGCTGACCGTTTCTGCCAGCCTAGATGTTCTGACCAGTAGTCTGCTCTTTCTTCAATTAGGCCCCTGAATTAACGTAAAAACAGCACCAGGTGTCAGAGCCCTGCCCGCTCAACTCCCAGACAGTCCAGGATCAGTGGTGATCAAGGACCATGATGGCCACTGAGTCAACAGCCTTTCGAAGTAAACAGGAGTCCAGCTGGTCTTATTGGCCACCATCATCACGGTGTCTGTAGGCTTTTCTATGGTGACAGTGTGATATACGGTTCCCCCGCCAAGATTATTAGCTCCCCTCCGGGTGCAGTAAGTCCTGCAAGCAGTAGTCTACTCCTTCGGGACACACTATTGTTGTTTTATGAGAGAAACTCCAGGTCAAGTGATGTTCACACGAGTCGTCATGGTGCCCTGTTGCCCCCGGTTATCTCTCTGGATGTTGGAGTTGGAGGGCCTCCTCACTCGAGGTCGGTGTGCCCACGGAGCGAACCCTGCAACTTCAGGGCATGGTTGGTGATTAGGATCACCACGTGGGGTCCTTTTCCCTTAGGAGGGAGGTGGCCTTTTGGGCTGCTGATTTCCAGGTTTTTAGATACCGCCAGTATCTTGGCCAGATGTGGCAGTGGGCCAAGCCCCTTGGTGACTGTAGTTTATCCTACCTGGATGGCATTCTTGCGTTGTTCCATTTCAAGTGGTCCCAGTTTTTGCACTAATTCTCCAATGGCGATTCACCTTTCACCGGGAATGGAAAGGTCAAAGGGTTTAGCTCAATTAGGGAGTTCCAGGGCAAGGGTCTGAATTGACTGCTCTTTCCATTCTTGAAAGGCCACTTCTGGATTCTGTTCAAAAGGATCATCATCTTTTCCTTTCAGTGTTTCATATAGAGGCCCAGCTAGTAGACTGTAGTTAGGGATCCAGAAGCAGCAAACCCTGGCCTCCCCAGGAATCCCTAAGCTGTCTTCTCGTTTTAGAAAGGGGTAAGGCTGCAAATGGTTTCTTCCCTTTCCTGGGATGGGCTTCTCCGACCTTGTGTGAGAATGAAGCCCAGGCAGGTCACCGCAGTCTGTGATATTTGAGCTTTTTCTTGGACAACTTCTATCTTTTATTGGCTTGGTAGTTCAGAGGCCTCCTTAGTAGGGCTGGCGATCAGAATGTCATCTGCATATTGAAGGAGGGTTTCCTTTTCCAGAGGTAGAACTTTTCGGTCTTTAGCTAAGCTTTCCCCAAAGATGGTGTGGGAATTTTTGAACCCTTGGGGCAAGACGGCTCAGAAGTATTGTTTTAGTTGTATGTTGAGTCCTGCCACTCACAAGCCAAAATTTCTTGTGACTCTGGGACTAATGGAATACAAAAGAAGGCATCATTGAGGACTAATACAGAATACCATGTCCTGGTGGTTGGTAGAATGACCAGCAGGGTGTAGGAATTAGGAGCAACTGGAGGTATATCCTCGGTGGCTTCACTGACTGTCCTGACATCCTTTACCAGGTCCCCAGCAGCCCATGGGGCTCTCGTGGTCAGGCCAATCCCAGGATATGGAGCTCTCCTGGGCAGGTACCCCACCCCCAACCCAGCCCACGGGGCTCTCGTGGTCAGGCCCCTCCCAGGATACAGAGCTACCCTTGCAGGTACCGTGGCAGGGCTGGGCACACAGGAACCGTGCACATAGCCCTCATTGAAGAGCACCCCCAGCTCACCTGTCGCTCAGAGCTGACACAGAGCATCTCAGAGCAGGACTTGAACTAACAAACAGCAGCTCCGACAGGTCTGTGACCCTGGGCATCACTCTGTGTGGCCTCCCTCCACCTGGTCTTCCAGAGACTTCCACTGCACCCGGGGCACCAGGCCTCTGTCTCCAACCACCACCCACCCCTCCTCTCCCTGACTCCTGGGTTCCTCTCATTAGGAGAGGGTTTTCTTGAAGTTGTCTCCCACTCATGGGCCAGATAAACTGATTAGAAAACAAGCCAAAGCTGCAGCCCCTTGTCTATCCTGACTCTCAGGAGCCCACACCTGTTCCTTGGACCTGGCCGGTTCAGCAAGTTCCATTTTCTGCAACTGTGAGCCCCTGAGGGGTGATGATTGGCTGACCTGGGCAGCCTTACGGTGCCGGCCAGCCCTCCCCAGGTGTGCCTGGGTTGAGATCAATATAAATACCACTCCAGGCAGCAAGAGTCCCTGCAGCTGTGTCTGACGCCATTTTCTCTGCCCTGTCAGCAGTCTCGGGGCTGGGCTGGTGGGAGGGAGTGAGAGGCCACGGCTTTGTGGGTGGCCCAGTGTGAGTGGGGCTCTGCTGGACTTTCTGCAGCAGTTGCCAGGCTGCCACCTGCTAAAGAAGAGGATGTGTCACCCATACCTGCTGCTGGAATTGCTCCCTGGGCAGAGGTGAGGAAGGAAAAAAGCAGTGGGGGCAGGGACAGGACGGGTATCTCAGGCAGGGAAATGGAAATCTTCCAGAAGAGCACCCAGGGCCAGGACCATCCTGGCTGGCCTGCAGGCACCAAGTCAGCTGGCATGCTGTCACTCGTGTGGCTCCATGGCCCTTCCTCTAGGCTTTCAAGTCCTTGTATATATTCAGGTGTTTTACCTGGGAAGGGTGGGAACAGTTCAGCAGCAACTGGCCTGGGACTCAGCTCACGTTTACTCACAGATGCCTCGGCACGGTGCCCCAGCTTTGCAATGAGGACGCTTGTTGTGTGGGGGCTGCTGGCTGAATGGGAGACGATTCCCCACCACTGACCAACTTCAGAATTGTTTACAACTGGAGCAAGTGCCCTGATACGGTTTTCCTCTGAGTAACTGGTGGGTTCTGTTTTATTTTTCTCTTTTTCGTTTTTGGTTCAAGGTAGATTTTATTCCTCTTTTTTGTATTTACAGATATAAGCATGGAAATAATTTATTCATATAAATACATGTATGTGAAGGGAATAATTGTTTTTTCTGTTTTATATTTAAATTTTATTTCTTTTTAATTTTGAATTTTATTTTATATTTTTATACAGCAGGTTCTTATTGGTTATCTATTTTATACATATAAATGTTTACATGCCAATCCCAATCTCTCAACTCCTCCCACCACCACCCCCCCAAGAGCTTTCCCCCCTTGTTGTCCATACGATTGTTGTCTACATCTGTTGCTCTAGTTATGCCTTGCAAAATGGTTAATCTGTACAGTTTTTCTAGGTTCCACATATATGCATGAATATACAAGATTTGTTTTTCTCTTTCTGACTTACTTCACTCTGTATGACAGTCTCTAGATCCATCGACGTCTCTACAAATGACCCAATTTCATTCCTTTCATGGCTTAGTAATATTCCATTTTATATATGTACCACATCTTTATGCATTCGTCTGTCTGTGGGCATTTAGGTTGCTTCCATTACCTCGATATTGTAAATAGTGATGCAATGAACATTGCGGTGAATGTCTCTTTTTGATTTATGGTTTTGTCTGGGTATATGTCCAGTACTGGGATTGCTGTATCATATGGTAATTCTATTATTAGTTTCTTAAGAAACTCCATATTGTTCTCCATAGTGACTGTATCAATTTATATTCCCAACAATAGTGGAAGAGGCTTCCTTTTCTCCACACCCTTTCCAGCACTTGTTGTTTGTAGAATTTCAGATGATGCCCATTCTAACAGGTGTAAGGTAATACCTCATTGTTGAGTCCATTTGGTTGAGCAAGGGGTAGGTCTTGTCTATTACATATTTGGCTTATGGAACGGTATCTGTGCTAATTTCAAACTCTGGTTTTATGCAGCACCCCAACTCACCTTTCCCCTTAAGCAAGCATAAGTTGGTTTTCTAAACTTGAGACCCTGTTCTGTTTTGTAATTCAGTTCATGTGTAGACAAGTTTACATTCCGTGCATTAGTGATACCTTATAATGTTTCTTTTTCTGTGTGACTTATTTCACTTAGAATCATCGTGCCTCAATCCACTCATTATGCTGGTACAGGCCTGGTGACACAGATTTCATTGCTGAGTGGTATTCTGTTGTACGTAAGTACCGCAACTTCTTTATCAATTATTTGTTCTCTGAGATATTTAACTTGTACCGTAGAAGAGGTTCCTGTAAACAGAGCCGTCCCAAATTTTGGGGTGGCTGTGTCTTTTTGATTTTAATTTCCCTAAGCTATAGGACCATAAGTGTAAATGCCCTAGACTCTGTTGCTTTGTTTTTCAGATGTATCAGGAAACACCATGCACTTCTCCAGAGTGGCTGTTGGCAATTTACATCCCGCCCATCAGCATAACAAGGCTCCTTTTTCCCCATGGCCTGTCTTGCCTTTCTGGATTTTACACTTTTTTCAGATGGCCCTTTAGACCGGGGGGAAGTGACACTTCATAGTAGTTCGGATTTCCATTGTAACCTTGCTTGGTTTGCCAAAAAGGGCGTATGTGTTTTTTCCTGAATATATTCAGGAACAAACTCATACGCCCTTTTTTGCCAAGTGCATCATTGTCGATGTTCTGCCTCTTTTCCTATGCTTTAAATGCACATCCAGTCTACCTCCTGAAATCGGTTTCCTGCAATTCTGCCCCGCTTTCAAGTCCTCTTGGTAGCCTTACTTCAATATATTTTTGGACGTTATCTGTCATTTATAACTCTGCAGGTTTGTGAATTACAGGGCCCCTGAGCTCCTTTCTTCAACTCGCTTTCTTGTGAGCTGGCCGCAAACCCACAAGACTGCTTCAGGCCCTTATCTGCTTCTGGCAGGGCACGCTGAGCCTTTGGTTAATTCCTCTTCCTGGTGGGAAATGAGTGTTAAATATGCCCGTCCAGACACCTACCTCACTCTCAACCCCTTGGTGATCTGGGTCCTCTGGTTTGTGGCCACCTTTGCTGGGTTCCTCACCTTTCGATGATGTGGCCCCACTAGTGTGAGGACACTCCTGCCTGGTTCTCAACCACGTGGTTATGTGGACCCCCTGGTGAGAGTCTGTTCCTGGCTGTGTTCCTCACCCTTCTGTGAGGGAGACCCTCTGCTGATAGGTCACTCCTGCATGGCTGGCACACATTGCCTTGGTGAAGTCAGCCATGTGGTGGCTGTAGGAGTGTGCTGGGAATCTCCTTCCCCTGGTGATGAGGGCCCTCTTGCATCAGGCCCTAACTGCTGGGCTCACCAACTTTTCTTAGTGAGCCCAATGATGCTTGGGCACTCCTCTTAGGATCCCATCTCCATGGGGATGTGGGCCTTCTGCTCTGAGGTCCCAACGGCTGGGTTGTTCACATTTTCATGATGTGGGCTCTCTGGTGTTAGTTCACAGAGGCCTGGATCCCATAGCCTCTGTGCTCTTGGCCGCCTGTTGGGAGGTTCCAACTGCTGGATTCCTCACTTTTTTAATTTTTTGGGCCCTCTGTTGTGAGGATCCTCCTGCCTGCCTCACTCCCAGCCCCTTCGTGATGTGTGTCGTCTGGTCTGAGGCCACATGTGCTGGGTTCCTCACCTTTCGATGATGTGGGACCAATGGTCTTAGGAGACTCCTGCCTGGTTCACATCCCCTTGGTGATTTGGGCCCTCTGTTGAGAGTCTGATCCTGGCTGGGTTCCTCACCCATCTGTGAGGTGGGCTGTCTGCTGTGAGGTCACTCCTGCCTGGCTTGCTCACATCGCCTTGTGGACATGAGCCCTCTGGTGGCACTTGGAGCCTGCTGGGAGCCTCCTCCCCTCGGTGATGAGGGCCCTCTGGCGTCAGGCCTTAACTGCTGGGCTCCCCACATTTTGTGATGTGCGCCCAGTGGTGCGAGGACACTCCAGCCAGGTTCACATCCCCATTGGTATGTGGGCCTTCTGCTCTGAGGTCCCAACGCCTGGGTTGCTCACAGTTTCATGATGTGGGCTCTCTGCTGTTAGTTCACTCCTGCCTGCATCCCATAGCTTCTGTGCTCTCGGCCGCCTGCTGGGAGGTTCCAACTGCTGGATTCCTCACCTTTCTTATTCTTTGGGCCCTCTGTTTTTAGGCTACTCCTGCCTGCCTCACTCCCATTCCCTTTGTGATATGTGTCCTCTGATTTGAGGCCACATGTGCTGGGTTCCGCACCTTTCGATGATGTGGCCCCACTGGAGGGAAGACAGTCCTGACTGGTTCCCATCTCCTTGCTGATGTGGGCCCTCAGGTGAGAGTCTGATCATGGCTGGGTTCCTCACCCTTCTGTGAGGTGGGCCCTCTGCTGTGAGGTCAATCATGCCTGTCTGGCACACGTCACCTTGACGACGTGGGCCCTCTGGTGGCAGTTGCAGTGTGCTGGGATCCACCTCCCCTCGGTGATGAGGGCCCTCTTGCCTTAGGCCACAACTGCTGGGCTCCCCACATTTTCTGATGTGTGCCAAGTGAGTGAGGAGACTCTTGCCAGGTTCCCAACCCCATGGGGATATGGGTCTTCTGCTCTGAGGTCAAAACGGCTGGCTTGCTCACAGTACCATGATGTGGGCCCTCTGCTGTGAGTTCACTCCGGCAAGGATCCCTTATCATCGGTGCTCTGAGCCGCCTGCTGGGAGGTTCCAACTGCTGGATTCCTCAACGTTTTTATTCTATGTGCCCTCTGTTGTGAGGTTCCTCCTGCCTGCCTCACTGCCAGCCCCTTGATGATGACTGTCCTATGGCTTGAGGCCACATGTGCTGCGTTCCTCACCTTTCGATGATGTGGCCCCACTTGTGTGAGGACACTCCTGCCTGGTTCCCATCCCCTTGGTGAGGTGGGCCCTCTGGCGAGAGTCTAATCCTGGCTGGGTTCCTCAACGTTCTGTGAGGTAGGCCCTCTGCTGTGAGGTCACTCCTGCCTGGCTGGCACAAGTCACCTTGGAGACGTGAGCCCTCTGGTGGCAGTTGGAGCGTGCAGGGTGCCTCCTCCTCTCAGTGATGACGGCCCTCTGGCATCAGACCCTAAATGGTGGGCTCCCCACATTTTCTGATGTGCGCCCAGTGGTGCGAGGACACTCCAGCCAGGTTCCCATTCCCATGGGGTTGTGGGCCTTCTGCGCTGAGGTCCCAACGCCTGGGTTGCTCACAGTTTTATGATGTGGGCCCTCTGCTGTGAGTTCACTGCGGTCTGGATCCCATAGCCTCGGTGTTCTGAGCCGCCTGCTGGAAGGTCTAAATGCTGGAATCCTCACGTTTTTTATATTATGTGCCCTGTGTTGTGAGGCTACTCTTGCCTGCCTCACTCCAAGGCCCTTTGTGATGTGGGTCCTCTGGTTTGAGGACACATGTGCTGGGTTCCTCACCTTCAGATGATGAGGCCCCACTGGTGTGAGGATAATCCTGACTGGTTCCCATCCCCTTTGTGACGTGGGCCCTCTGGTGAGAGTCTGATCCTGGCTGGGTTCCTCACCCATCTGTGAGGTGGGCCCTCTACTATCAGGTAACTCTTGCCTGGCTTGCTCCCCTCGCCTTGTTGACATGAGCCCTCTGGTGGCACTTGGACCCTGCTGGGAGCCTCCTCACCTCTGTGATGAGGGCCCTCTGACGTCAGGCCCTAACTGCTGGGCTCCCCAACTTTTCTTAGTGAGCCCAGTGATGCTCGGGCACTCCTCTTAGGTTCCCATCTCCATGGGGATGTGGGCCTTCTGCTCTGAGGTTCCAACGGCTGGGTTGATCACAACTTCATGATGTGGGCTCTCTGGTGTTAGTTCACTGTGGCCTGGATCCCATAGCCTCTGTGCTCCTGGCCACCTTCTGGGAGGTTCCAACTGCTGGATTCCTCACTTTTTTAATTTTTTAGGCCCTCTGTTGTGAGGATCCTCCTGCCTGCCTCACTCTCAGCCCATTCGTGATGTGTGTCCTCTGGTTTGAGGCCACATGTGCTGGGTTCCTCACCTTTCGATGATGTGGGACCAATGGTCTTAGGAGACTCCTGCCTGGTTCACATCCCCTTGGTGATGTGGGCCCTCTGTTGAGAGTCTGATCCTGGCTGGGTTCCTCACCCTTCTGTGAGGTGGGCCGTCTGCTGTGAGGTCACTCCTGCCTGGCTTGCTCTCACCTCGCCTTGTGGACATGAGCCCTCTGGTGGCACTTGGAGCCTGCTGGGAGCCTCCTCCCCTTGGTGATGAGGGCCCTCTGGCGTCAGGCCCTAATGGCTGGGCTCCCCACATTTTGTGATGTGCGCCAAGTGGTTCAAAGACACTCCATCCAGGTTCACATCCCCATTGGGATGTGGGTCTTCTGCTCTGAAGTCCCAACGGCTGGGTTGTTCACAGTTTCATGATGTGGGCTCTCTGCTGTTAGTTCACTCTGGCCTGGATACCATAGCCTCTGTGCTCTGGGCCACCTGCTGGGAGGTTCCAACTGCTCGATTCCTCAACTTTTGTATTCTATGGGTCCTGTGTTGCGATGCTCCTCCTGCCTGCCTCACTTGCAACCCCTTCGTGATGTGGGTCCTCTGGTTTGAGGCTACATGTGCTGGGATCCTCACCTTTCGATGATGTTGTCCCACTGGTGTGGGGACACTCCTGCCTTTTTCCCATCCCCTTGGTGATGTGGGCCCTCTGGTGAGAGTCTGATCCTGGCTGTGTTCCTCACCCTTCTGTGAGGTGGGCCCTCTGCTGTGAGGTCACTCCTGCCGGGCTGGCACACATCGCCTTGGTGACGTTGGCCCTCTGGTGGCAGCTGGAGCCTGCTGGGAGCCTCCTCCCCTCGGTGATGAGTGCCCTCTAGCGTCAGGCCCTAACTTCTGAGCACCCCACGTTTTCTGATGTGAGCCCAGTGATGCCAGGACACTCCTGTCATGTTCCCATCACCATGGGGATGAGGGCCTTCTGCTCTGAGGTCCCAATGTCTGGGTTGCTCACAGTTTCATGATGTGGGCTGTCTGGTGTTAGTTCACTCTGGCCTGGATCCCCTAGCCTCTGTGCTCTGGGCCGCCTGCTGGGAGGTTCCAACTGCTGGATTCCTCACCTTTCTTATTTTTGGACCCTCTGCTGTGAGGCTCCTCCTGCCTACCTCACTCCCAGCCCCTTGGTGATGGGTGTCCTATGGTTTGAAGCCACATGTTCTGGGTTCCTCACCTTTAGTTGATGTGACCCTACTCATGTGAGGACACTCCTGCCTGGTTCCAATCCATTTGGTGATGTGGGCCCTCTGGTGCGAGTCTGATCCTGACTGGGTTCGTCACACTTCTCTGAGGTGGGCCCTCTGCTGTGAGGTCATTCGTGCCTGGTTGGCACACATCGCCTTGGCGACGTCAGCCCTCAGGTGGCAGTTGGAGTCTGCTGGGAGCCTCCTTCCCTTGGTGATGAGGGTCCTCTGGCGTCAGGCCCTAACTGCTGGTCTCCCAAAATTTTCTGATATGTTCTCAGTGGTACGAGGACACTCCTACCAGATTTATATCCCCATGGGGATGTGGGCCTCGTGCTCTGAGGTCCCAATGGTTGGGTTGCTCAGTTTCATGACATGGGCCCTCTTCTGTGAGTTCACTGTGGCCTGGATCCCATAGCCTCAGTGCTCTGGGCCGCCAGCTGGGAGGTTCCAACTGCTGGATTCCTCACTTTTTTATTCTATGGACCCAGTGTTGTGAGGCTACTCCTGCCTGCCTCACTCCGAGGCCCTTGGTGATGTGGGTCCTCTGGTTTGAGGACACATGTGCTGAGTACCTCACCTTTCGATGATGTGGCCCCACTGGTGTGAAGACACTCCTGCCTGGTACCTATCCCCATGGTGATGTTGGCCCTCTGGTGAGAGTCTGATGTAGGCTGGGTTTCTCACCCTTCTGTGAGGTGGGATCTCTGCTGTGAGGTAACTCCTGCCTGGCTTGCTCACGTTGCGTTGGCAACGTGAGCCCTCCGGTGGCAGTTGGAGCCTGCTGGGTATCTCCTCCCCTCGGTTATGAGAGCTCTGGATAAAACACATATGCCCTTTTTTGCCAAGTGCATTATTTTCCAAGTTCTGTCTCTTTTCCTATGCTTTAAGAGCGACTCACGTGTACCTTCTGAAATCGTACCACAACTCCTTTATCCATTTTTCACTTTCTGCGATATTGAACTTGTACTGTAAATGAGTTTCTTGTAAACAGAGCCGTCCCAAACTTTGGGGTGGCTGTGTCTTTTTTATTTTAATTTCCCTAAGCTATAGGACCATAAGTGGAAGTGCCCTAGGCTCTCTTGCTTTGTTTTTTAGATGTTTCAGGAAACACCATACACTTCTCCAGAGTGGCTGTTTGCAATTTACATCCCGCCCATCAGCATAAGAAGGCTCCCAGTTCTCCATGGCCTGTCCTGCCTTTCTGGATTTTACACTTTTTTCAGATGGCCCTTTTGACCGGGGGGCAGTGAGACTTCATTGTAGTGCAGATTTCCTTTGCAAGCTTGCTTGGTTGGCCAAAAAGGGCGTATGCGTTTTTTCCTGAATATATTCAGGAAAAAACGCATACGCACTTTTTGGCCAAGTGCATCATTGTGGACGTTCTGCCTCTTTTCCTATGCTTTACATGCAATTCCAGTCTACCTCCTGAAATCGGTTTCCTGCAATTCTGCCCCGCGTTCAAGTCCTCTTGGCAGCCTTACTTCAATATATTTTTGGACGATAGCTGTCATTTATAACTGCAGGTTTGTGAATGACAGGGCCCCTGAGCTCCTTTCTTCAACTCGCTTTCTTGTGAGCTGGCCGCAACACCGCAGCATTGCTTCAGGCCCTAGTGTGGTTCCGGCATGGCACGCTGAGCCTTTGGTTAATTCCTCTTCCTGGTGGGAAATGAGAGTTAAATTTGCCCTTCCAGACACCTCCAGCTAGTCTCTCATTGGTTCTCCCTATTCCTGTTCATTTTCCACAGAAATTGCAAACTGGGCCAAACAGGAGGTTAAAGGCACTGACTCTCCAAGTGGGGAGAGTGTTAGTAAAGCGTCTGGAATGTTGCACCCGAGTACCAGGGGACGAAAACTGAGACACATTTGAACACGTTTCCCGATCACACGGTGGATCATACTCTGGGTTCCACATGCATGTTTTAGCTGAAGGAAGAATCCCTTAAACCTGGAGAGTTGAGACCCATGGAATGGGTACCATGCAATATGACTTCAAAGGGTCTGCATTTGCTCACCGAACCTCACCAATCCGATCACTGCTGCGTTTATGCCGCTGTACACACGCTTGATTCTCTTTCGGAGACATATAAATCCATAGGTTTTAAGATTCTTACTAGTCAGGTATATTCTTAGGCGTTTAATATGGCGTCTTGAGTCCACTTCGTTGAGCAAGGAGTAGCTCTTGTCTATTACATATTTGGCTTATGGAACGGTATCTGTGCTAATTTCAATCTCTGGTTTTATGCAGCACCCCAACTCACCATTCCCCTTAAGCAAGCATAAGTTGGTTTTCTACATTTGAGACCCTGTTCTGTTTTGTAATTCAGTTCCTGTGTAGCCAAGTTTACATTCCGTGTATTAGTGATACCTTATGATGTTTCTTTTTCTGTGTGACTTATTTCACTTAGAATCATCGTACCTGAATCCACTCATTATGCTGCTACTGGCCTGATGACATAGATTTCATTGCTGAGTGATATTGCATTGTACGTAAGTACCACAAATTCTTTATCCATTTTTCGCTTTCTGCGATATTGAACTTGTACCGTATACGAGGTTCTTGTAAACAGAGCCGTCCCAAACTTTGGGGTGGCTGTGTCTTTTTGATTTTAATTTCCCTAAGCTATAGGACCATAAGTGGAAGTGCCCTAGGCTCTGTTGCTTTGTTTTTTAGATGTTTCAGGAAACACCATACACTTCTCCAGAGTGGCTGTTGGCAATTTACATCCCTCCCATCAGCATAAGAAGGCTCCCAGTTCTCCATGGCCTGTCCTCCCTTTCTGGATTTTACACTTTTTTCAGATGGCCCTTTTGACCGGGGGGCAGTGAGACTTCATTGTAGTGCAGATTTCCTTTGCAAGCTTGCTTGGTTGGCCAAAAAGGGCGTATGCGTTTTTTCCTGAATATATTCAGGAAAAAACGCATACGCCCTTTTTGGCCAAGTGCATCATTGTGGACGTTCTGCCTCTTTTCCTATGCTTTACATGCAATTACACTCTACCTCCTGAAATCGGTTTCCTGCAATTCTGCCTCGCTTTCAAGTCCTCTTGGCAGGCTTACTTCAATATATTTTTGGACGATAGCTGTCATTTATAACTCTGCAGGTTTGTGAATTACAGGGCCCCGGAGCTCCTTTCTTCAACTCGCTTTCTTGTGAGCTGGCCGCAACACCGCAGGATTGCTTCAGGCCCTAGTGTGGTTCCGGCATGGCACGCTGAGCCTTTGGTTAATTCCTCTTCCTGGTGGGAAATGAGAGTTAAATTTGCCCGTCCAGACACCTCCAGCTAGTCTCTCATTGGTTCTCCCTATTCCTGTTCATTTTCCACAGAAATTGCAAACTGGGCCATACAGGAGTTTAAAGGCACTGACTCTCCAAGTGGGGAGAGTGTTAGTAAAGCGTCTGGAATGTTGCACCCGAGTACCAGGGGACGAAAACTGAGACACATTTGAACACGTTTCCCGATCACACGGTGGATCATACTCTGGGTTCCACATGCATGTTTTAGCTGAAGGAAGAATCCCTTAAACCTGGAGAGTTGAGACCCATGGAATGGGTACCATGCAATATGACTTCAAAGGGTCTGCATTTGCTCACCGAACATCACTAATCCTATCACTGCTGCATTTATGCCGCTGTACACACGCTTGATTGTCTTTTGGAGACATATAAATCCATAGGTTTTAAGATTCTTACTAGTCAGGTATATTCTTAGGCGTTTAATATGGGGTGTTGAGTCCACTTCGTTGAGCAAGGAGTAGCTCTTGTCTATTACATATTTGGCTTATGGAACGGTATCTGTGCTAATTTCAATCTCTGGTTTTATGCAGCACCCCAACTCACCATTCCCCTTAAGCAAGCATAAGTTGGTTTTCTACATTTGAGACCCTATTCTGTTTTGTAATTCAGTTCCTGTGTAGCCAAGTTTACATTCCGTGTATTAGTGATACCTTATGATGTTTCTTTTTCTGTGTGACTTATTTCACTTAGAATCATCGTACCTGAATCCACTCATTATGCTGCTACTGGCCTGATGACATAGATTTCATTGCTGAGTGATATTGCGTTGTATGTAAATACCACAACTTCTTTATCCATTTTTCGCTTTCTGCGATATTGAACTTGTACCGTAAACGAGGTTCTTGTAAACAGAGCCGTCCCAAACTTTGGGGTGGCTGTGTCTTTTTGATTTTAATTTCCCTAAGCTATAGGACCATAAGTGTAAATGCCCTAGACTCTGTTGCTTTGTTTTTCAGATGTATCAGGAAACACCATGCACTTCTCCAGAGTGGCTGTTGGCAATTTACATCCCGCCCATCAGCATAACAAGGCTCCTTTTTCCCCATGGCCTGTCTTGCCTTTCTGGATTTTACACTTTTTTCAGATGGCCCTTTAGACCGGGGGGAAGTGACACTTCATAGTAGTTCGGATTTCCATTGTAACTTTGCTTGGTTTGCCAAAAAGGGCGTATGTGTTTTTTCCTGAATATATTCAGGAACAAACTCATACGCCCTTTTTTGCCAAGTGCATCATTGTCGATGTTCTGCCTCTTTTCCTATGCTTTAAATGCACATCCAGTCTACCTCCTGAAATCGGTTTCCTGCAATTCTGCCCCGCTTTCAAGTCCTCTTGGTAGCCTTACTTCAATATATTTTTGGACGTTATCTGTCATTTATAACTCTGCAGGTTTGTGAATTACAGGGCCCCTGAGCTCCTTTCTTCAACTCGCTTTCTTGTGAGCTGGCCGCAAACCCACAAGACTGCTTCAGGCCCTTATCTGCTTCTGGCAGGGCACGCTGAGCCTTTGGTTAATTCCTCTTCCTGGTGGGAAATGAGTGTTAAATATGCCCGTCCAGACACCTACCTCACTCTCAACCCCTTGGTGATCTGGGTTCTCTGGTTTGTGGCCACCTTTGCTGGGTTCCTCACCTTTCGATGATGTGGCCCCACTAGTGTGAGGACACTCCTGCCTGGTTCTCAACCACGTGGTTATGTGGACCCCCTGGTGAGAGTCTGTTCCTGGCTGTGTTCCTCACCCTTCTGTGAGGGAGACCCTCTGCTGATAGGTCACTCCTGCATGGCTGGCACACATTGCCTTGGTGAAGTCAGCCATGTGGTGGCTGTAGGAGTGTGCTGGGAATCTCCTTCCCCTGGTGATGAGGGCCCTCTTGCATCAGGCCCTAACTGCTGGGCTCACCAACTTTTCTTAGTGAGCCCAATGATGCTTGGGCACTCCTCTTAGGATCCCATCTCCATGGGGATGTGGGCCTTCTGCTCTGAGGTCCCAACGGCTGGGTTGTTCACATTTTCATGATGTGGGCTCTCTGGTGTTAGTTCACAGAGGCCTGGATCCCATAGCCTCTGTGCTCTTGGCCGCCTGTTGGGAGGTTCCAACTGCTGGATTCCTCACTTTTTTAATTTTTTGGGCCCTCTGTTGTGAGGATCCTCCTGCCTGCCTCACTCCCAGCCCCTTCGTGATGTGTGTCGTCTGGTCTGAGGCCACATGTGCTGGGTTCCTCACCTTTCGATGATGTGGGACCAATGGTCTTAGGAGACTCCTGCCTGGTTCACATCCCCTTGGTGATTTGGGCCCTCTGTTGAGAGTCTGATACTGGCTGGGTTCCTCACCCATCTGTGAGGTGGGCTGTCTGCTGTGAGGTCACTCCTGCCTGGCTTGCTCACATCGCCTTGTGGACATGAGCCCTCTGGTGGCACTTGGAGCCTGCTGGGAGCCTCCTCCCCTCGGTGATGAGGGCCCTCTGGCGTCAGGCCTTAACTGCTGGGCTCCCCACATTTTGTGATGTGCGCCCAGTGGTGCGAGGACACTCCAGCCAGGTTCACATCCCCATTGGTATGTGGGCCTTCTGCTCTGAGGTCCCAACGCCTGGGTTGCTCACAGTTTCATGATGTGGGCTCTCTGCTGTTAGTTCACTCCTGCCTGCATCCCATAGCTTCTGTGCTCTCGGCCGCCTGCTGGGAGGTTCCAACTGCTGGATTCCTCACCTTTCTTATTCTTTGGGCCCTCTGTTTTTAGGCTACTCCTGCCTGCCTCACTCCCATTCCCTTTGTGATATGTGTCCTCTGATTTGAGGCCACATGTGCTGGGTTCCGCACCTTTCGATGATGTGGCCCCACTGGAGGGAAGACAGTCCTGACTGGTTCCCATCTCCTTGCTGATGTGGGCCCTCAGGTGAGAGTCTGATCATGGCTGGGTTCCTCACCCTTCTGTGAGGTGGGCCCTCTGCTGTGAGGTCAATCATGCCTGTCTGGCACACGTCACCTTGACGACGTGGGCCCTCTGGTGGCAGTTGCAGTGTGCTGGGATCCACCTCCCCTCGGTGATGAGGGCCCTCTTGCCTTAGGCCACAACTGCTGGGCTCCCCACATTTTCTGATGTGTGCCAAGTGAGTGAGGAGACTCTTGCCAGGTTCCCAACCCCATGGGGATATGGGTCTTCTGCTCTGAGGTCAAAACGGCTGGCTTGCTCACAGTACCATGATGTGGGCCCTCTGCTGTGAGTTCACTCCGGCAAGGATCCCTTATCATCGGTGCTCTGAGCCGCCTGCTGGGAGGTTCCAACTGCTGGATTCCTCAACGTTTTTATTCTATGTGCCCTCTGTTGTGAGGTTCCTCCTGCCTGCCTCACTGCCAGCCCCTTGATGATGACTGTCCTATGGCTTGAGGCCACATGTGCTGCGTTCCTCACCTTTCGATGATGTGGCCCCACTTGTGTGAGGACACTCCTGCCTGGTTCCCATCCCCTTGGTGAGGTGGGCCCTCTGGCGAGAGTCTAATCCTGGCTGGGTTCCTCAACGTTCTGTGAGGTAGGCCCTCTGCTGTGAGGTCACTCCTGCCTGGCTGGCACAAGTCACCTTGGAGACGTGAGCCCTCTGGTGGCAGTTGGAGCGTGCAGGGTGCCTCCTCCTCTCAGTGATGACGGCCCTCTGGCATCAGACCCTAAATGGTGGGCTCCCCACATTTTCTGATGTGCGCCCAGTGGTGCGAGGACACTCCAGCCAGGTTCCCATTCCCATGGGGTTGTGGGCCTTCTGCGCTGAGGTCCCAACGCCTGGGTTGCTCACAGTTTTATGATGTGGGCCCTCTGCTGTGAGTTCACTGCGGTCTGGATCCCATAGCCTCGGTGTTCTGAGCCGCCTGCTGGAAGGTCTAAATGCTGGAATCCTCACGTTTTTTATATTATGTGCCCTGTGTTGTGAGGCTACTCTTGCCTGCCTCACTCCAAGGCCCTTTGTGATGTGGGTCCTCTGGTTTGAGGACACATGTGCTGGGTTCCTCACCTTCAGATGATGAGGCCCCACTGGTGTGAGGATAATCCTGACTGGTTCCCATCCCCTTTGTGACGTGGGCCCTCTGGTGAGAGTCTGATCCTGGCTGGGTTCCTCACCCATCTGTGAGGTGGGCCCTCTACTATCAGGTAACTCTTGCCTGGCTTGCTCCCCTCGCCTTGTTGACATGAGCCCTCTGGTGGCACTTGGACCCTGCTGGGAGCCTCCTCACCTCTGTGATGAGGGCCCTCTGACGTCAGGCCCTAACTGCTGGGCTCCCCAACTTTTCTTAGTGAGCCCAGTGATGCTCGGGCACTCCTCTTAGGTTCCCATCTCCATGGGGATGTGGGCCTTCTGCTCTGAGGTTCCAACGGCTGGGTTGATCACAACTTCATGATGTGAGCTCTCTGGTGTTAGTTCACTGTGGCCTGGATCCCATAGCCTCTGTGCTCCTGGCCACCTTCTGGGAGGTTCCAACTGCTGGATTCCTCACTTTTTTAATTTTTTAGGCCCTCTGTTGTGAGGATCCTCCTGCCTGCCTCACTCTCAGCCCATTCGTGATGTGTGTCCTCTGGTTTGAGGCCACATGTGCTGGGTTCCTCACCTTTCGATGATGTGGGACCAATGGTCTTAGGAGACTCCTGCCTGGTTCACATCCCCTTGGTGATGTGGGCCCTCTGTTGAGAGTCTGATCCTGGCTGGGTTCCTCACCCTTCTGTGAGGTGGGCCGTCTGCTGTGAGGTCACTCCTGCCTGGCTTGCTCTCACCTCGCCTTGTGGACATGAGCCCTCTGGTGGCACTTGGAGCCTGCTGGGAGCCTCCTCCCCTTGGTGATGAGGGCCCTCTGGCGTCAGGCCCTAATGGCTGGGCTCCCCACATTTTGTGATGTGCGCCAAGTGGTTCAAAGACACTCCATCCAGGTTCACATCCCCATTGGGATGTGGGTCTTCTGCTCTGAAGTCCCAACGGCTGGGTTGTTCACAGTTTCATGATGTGGGCTCTCTGCTGTTAGTTCACTCTGGCCTGGATACCATAGCCTCTGTGCTCTGGGCCACCTGCTGGGAGGTTCCAACTGCTCGATTCCTCAACTTTTGTATTCTATGGGTCCTGTGTTGCGATGCTCCTCCTGCCTGCCTCACTTGCAACCCCTTCGTGATGTGGGTCCTCTGGTTTGAGGCTACATGTGCTGGGATCCTCACCTTTCGATGATGTTGTCCCACTGGTGTGGGGACACTCCTGCCTTTTTCCCATCCCCTTGGTGATGTGGGCCCTCTGGTGAGAGTCTGATCCTGGCTGTGTTCCTCACCCTTCTGTGAGGTGGGCCCTCTGCTGTGAGGTCACTCCTGCCGGGCTGGCACACATCGCCTTGGTGACGTTGGCCCTCTGGTGGCAGCTGGAGCCTGCTGGGAGCCTCCTCCCCTCGGTGATGAGTGCCCTCTAGCGTCAGGCCCTAACTTCTGAGCACCCCACGTTTTCTGATGTGAGCCCAGTGATGCCAGGACACTCCTGTCATGTTCCCATCACCATGGGGATGAGGGCCTTCTGCTCTGAGGTCCCAATGTCTGGGTTGCTCACAGTTTCATGATGTGGGCTGTCTGGTGTTAGTTCACTCTGGCCTGGATCCCCTAGCCTCTGTGCTCTGGGCCGCCTGCTGGGAGGTTCCAACTGCTGGATTCCTCACCTTTCTTATTTTTGGACCCTCTGTTGTGAGGCTCCTCCTGCCTACCTCACTCCCAGCCCCTTGGTGATGGGTGTCCTATGGTTTGAAGCCACATGTTCTGGGTTCCTCACCTTTAGTTGATGTGACCCTACTCATGTGAGGACACTCCTGCCTGGTTCCAATCCATTTGGTGATGTGGGCCCTCTGGTGCGAGTCTGATCCTGACTGGGTTCGTCACACTTCTCTGAGGTGGGCCCTCTGCTGTGAGGTCATTCGTGCCTGGTTGGCACACATCGCCTTGGCGACGTCAGCCCTCAGGTGGCAGTTGGAGTCTGCTGGGAGCCTCCTTCCCTTGGTGATGAGGGTCCTCTGGCGTCAGGCCCTAACTGCTGGTCTCCCAAAATTTTCTGATATGTTCTCAGTGGTACGAGGACACTCCTACCAGATTTATATCCCCATGGGGATGTGGGCCTCGTGCTCTGAGGTCCCAATGGTTGGGTTGCTCAGTTTCATGACATGGGCCCTCTTCTGTGAGTTCACTGTGGCCTGGATCCCATAGCCTCAGTGCTCTGGGCCGCCAGCTGGGAGGTTCCAACTGCTGGATTCCTCACTTTTTTATTCTATGGACCCAGTGTTGTGAGGCTACTCCTGCCTGCCTCACTCCGAGGCCCTTGGTGATGTGGGTCCTCTGGTTTGAGGACACATGTGCTGAGTACCTCACCTTTCGATGATGTGGCCCCACTGGTGTGAAGACACTCCTGCCTGGTACCTATCCCCATGGTGATGTTGGCCCTCTGGTGAGAGTCTGATGTAGGCTGGGTTTCTCACCCTTCTGTGAGGTGGGATCTCTGCTGTGAGGTAACTCCTGCCTGGCTTGCTCACGTTGCGTTGGCAACGTGAGCCCTCCGGTGGCAGTTGGAGCCTGCTGGGTATCTCCTCCCCTCGGTTATGAGAGCTCTGGATAAAACACATATGCCCTTTTTTGCCAAGTGCATTATTTTCCAAGTTCTGTCTCTTTTCCTATGCTTTAAGAGCGACTCACGTGTACCTTCTGAAATCGTACCACAACTCCTTTATCCATTTTTCACTTTCTGCGATATTGAACTTGTACTGTAAATGAGTTTCTTGTAAACAGAGCCGTCCCAAACTTTGGGGTGGCTGTGTCTTTTTTATTTTAATTTCCCTAAGCTATAGGACCATAAGTGGAAGTGCCCTAGGCTCTCTTGCTTTGTTTTTTAGATGTTTCAGGAAACACCATACACTTCTCCAGAGTGGCTGTTTGCAATTTACATCCCGCCCATCAGCATAAGAAGGCTCCCAGTTCTCCATGGCCTGTCCTGCCTTTCTGGATTTTACACTTTTTTCAGATGGCCCTTTTGACCGGGGGGCAGTGAGACTTCATTGTAGTGCAGATTTCCTTTGCAAGCTTGCTTGGTTGGCCAAAAAGGGCGTATGCGTTTTTTCCTGAATATATTCAGGAAAAAACGCATACGCACTTTTTGGCCAAGTGCATCATTGTGGACGTTCTGCCTCTTTTCCTATGCTTTACATGCAATTCCAGTCTACCTCCTGAAATCGGTTTCCTGCAATTCTGCCCCGCGTTCAAGTCCTCTTGGCAGCCTTACTTCAATATATTTTTGGACGATAGCTGTCATTTATAACTGCAGGTTTGTGAATGACAGGGCCCCTGAGCTCCTTTCTTCAACTCGCTTTCTTGTGAGCTGGCCGCAACACCGCAGCATTGCTTCAGGCCCTAGTGTGGTTCCGGCATGGCACGCTGAGCCTTTGGTTAATTCCTCTTCCTGGTGGGAAATGAGAGTTAAATTTGGCCTTCCAGACACCTCCAGCTAGTCTCTCATTGGTTCTCCCTATTCCTGTTCATTTTCCGCAGAAATTGCAAACTGGGCCAAACAGGAGGTTAAAGGCACTGAATCTCCAAGTGGGGAGAGTGTTAGTAAAGCGTCTGGAATGTTGCACCCGAGTACCAGGGGACGAAAACTGAGACACATTTGAACACGTTTCCCGATCACACGGTGGATCATACTCTGGGTTCCACATGCATGTTTTAGCTGAAGGAAGAATCCCTTAAACCTGGAGAGTTGAGACCCATGGAATGGGTACCATGCAATATGACTTCAAAGGGTCTGCATTTGCTCACCGAACCTCACCAATCCGATCACTGCTGCGTTTATGCCGCTGTACACACGCTTGATTCTCTTTCGGAGACATATAAATCCATAGGTTTTAAGATTCTTACTAGTCAGGTATATTCTTAGGCGTTTAATATGGCGTCTTGAGTCCACTTCGTTGAGCAAGGAGTAGCTCTTGTCTATTACATATTTGGCTTATGGAAAGGTATCTGTGTTAATTTCAATCTCTGGTTTTATGCAGCACCCCAACTCACCTTTCCCCTTAAGCAAGCATAAGTTGGTTTTCTACATTTGAGACCCTATTCTGTTTTGTAATTCAGTTCCTGTGTAGCCAAGTTTACATTCCGTGTATTAGTGATATCTTATGATGTTTCTTTTTCTGTGTGACTTATTTCACTTAGAATCATCGTACCTGAATCCACTCATTATGCTGCTACTGGCCTGATGACATAGATTTCATTGCTGAGTGATATTGCATTGTACGGAAGTACCACAACTTCTTGATCCATTTTTCGCTTTCTGCGATATTGAACTTGTACCGTAAACGAGGTTCTTGTAAACAGAGCCATCCCAAACTTTGGGGTGGCTGTGTCTTTTTGATTTTAATTTCCCTAAGCTATAGGACCATAAGTGGAAGTGCCCTAGACTCTGTTGCTTTGTTTTTTAGATGTTTCAGGAAACACCATACACTTCTCCAGAGTGGCTTTTGGCAATTTACATCGCACTCATCAGCATAACAAGGCTCCCAGTTCTCCATGGCCTGTCCTGCCTTTCTGGGTTTTACAGTGTTTTCAGATGGCCCTTTTGACCGGGGGGCAGTGAGACTTCTTTGTAGTGCAGATTTTCTTTGGAAGCTTGCTTGGTTGTCCACAAAGGGCGTATGCGTTTTTTCCTGAATATATTCAGGGAAAAACGCATACGCACTTTTTGGCCAAGTGCATCATTGTGGACGTTCTGCCTCTTTTCCTATGCTTTACATGCAATTCCAGTCTACCTCCTGAAATCGGTTTCCTGAAATTCTGCCCCGCTTTCAAGTCCTGTTGGCAGCCTTACTTCAATATATTTTTGGACGATAGCTGTCATTTATAACTCTGCAGGTTTTTGAATTACAGTGCCCCTGCTCTCCTTTCTTCAACTCGCTTTCTTGTGAGCTGGCTGCAACACCGCAGGATTGCTTCAGGCCCTAGTGTGGTTCCGGCATGGCTCGCTGAGCCTTTGGTTAATTCCTCTTCCTGGTGGGAAATGAGAGTTAAATTTGCCCGTCCAGACACCTCCAGCTATTCTCTCATTGGTTCTCCCTATTCCTGTTCATTTTCCGCAGAAATTGCAAACTGGACCAAACAGGAGTTTAAAGGCACTGACTCTCCAAGTGGGGAGAGTGTTAGTAAAGCGTCTGGAATGTTGCACCCGAGTACCAGGGGATGAAAACTGAGACACATTTGAACACGTTTCCCGATCACACGGTGGATCATACTCTGGGTTCCACATGCATGTTTTAGCTGAAGGAAGAATCCCTTAAACCTGGAGAGTTGAGACCCATGGAATGGGTACCATGCAATATGACTTCAAAGGGTCTGCATTTGCTCACCGAACCTCACCAATCCTATCACTGCTGCATTTATGCCGCTGTACACACGCTTGATTCTCTTTTGGAGACATATAAATCCATAGGTTTTAAGATTCTTACTAGTCAGGTATATTCTTAGGCGTTTAATATGGGGTGTTGAGTCCACTTCGTTGAGCAAGGAGTAGCTCTTGTCTATTACATATTTGGCTTATGGAACGGTATCTGTGCTAATTTCAATCTCTGGTTTTATGCAGCACCCCAACTCACCATTCCCCTTAAGCAAGCATAAGTTGGTTTTCTACATTTGAGACCCTGTTCTGTTTTGTAATTCAGTTCCTGTGTAGCCAAGTTTACATTCCGTGTATTAGTGATACCTTATGATGTTTCTTTTTCTGTGTGACTTATTTCACTTAGAATCATCGTACCTGAATCCACTCATTATGCTGCTACTGGCCTGATGACATAGATTTCATTGCTGAGTGATATTGCATTGTACGTAAGTACCACAAATTCTTTATCCATTTTTCGCTTTCTGCGATATTGAACTTGTACCGTATACGAGGTTCTTGTAAACAGAGCCGTCCCAAACTTTGGGGTGGCTGTGTCTTTTTGATTTTAATTTCCCTAAGCTATAGGACCATAAGTGGAAGTGCCCTAGGCTCTGTTGCTTTGTTTTTTAGATGTTTCAGGAAACACCATACACTTCTCCAGAGTGGCTGTTGGCAATTTACATCCCTCCCATCAGCATAAGAAGGCTCCCAGTTCTCCATGGCCTGTCCTCCCTTTCTGGATTTTACACTTTTTTCAGATGGCCCTTTTGACCGGGGGGCAGTGAGACTTCATTGTAGTGCAGATTTCCTTTGCAAGCTTGCTTGGTTGGCCAAAAAGGGCGTATGCGTTTTTTCCTGAATATATTCAGGAAAAAACGCATACGCCCTTTTTGGCCAAGTGCATCATTGTGCACGTTCTGCCTCTTTTCCTATGCTTTACATGCAATTCCAGTCTACCTCCTGAAATCGGTTTCCTACAATTCTGCCTCGCTTTCAAGTCCTCTTGGCAGGCTTACTTCAATATATTTTTGGACGATAGCTGTCATTTATAACTCTGCAGGTTTGTGAATTACAGGGCCCCTGAGCTCCTTTCTTCAACTCGCTTTCTTGTGAGCTGGCCACAACACCGCAGCATTGCTTCAGGCCCTAGTGTGGTTGCGGCATGGCACGCTGAGCCTTTGGTTAATTCCTCTTCCTGGTGGGAAATGAGAGTTAAATTTGCCCGTCCAGACACCTGCAGCTAATCTCTCATTGGTTCTCCCTATTCCTGTTCATTTTCCGCAGAAATTGCAAACTGGGCCAAACAGGAGTTTAAAGGCACTGACTCTCCAAGTGGGGAGAGTGTTAGTAAAGCGTCTGGAATGTTGCACCCGAGTACCAGGGGACGAAAACTGAGACACATTTGAACACGTTTCCCGATCACACGGTGGATCATACTCTGGGTTCCACATGCATGTTTTAGCTGAAGGAAGAATCCCTTAAACCTGGAGAGTTGAGACCCATGGAATGGGTACCATGCAATATGACTTCAAAGTGTCTGCATTTGCTCACCGAACCTCACCAATCCTATCACTGCTGCATATATGCCTCTGTACACACGCTTGATTCTCTTTCGGAGACATATAAATCCATAGGTTTTAAGATTCTTGCTAGTCAGGTATATTCTTAGGCATTTAAGATGGGGTGTTGAGTCCACTTCGTTGAGCAAGGAGTAGCTCTTGTCTATTACATATTTGGCTTATGGAACGGTATCTGTGCTGATTTCAATCTCTGGTTTTATGCAGCACCCCAACTCACCTTTCCCCTTAAGCAAGCGTAAGTTGGTTTTCTACATTTGAGACCCTATTCTGTTTTGTAATTCAGTTCCTGTGTAGCCAAGTTTACATTCCGTGTATTATTGATACCTTATGATGTTTCTTTTTCTGTGTGACTTATTTCACTTAGAATCATCGTACCTGAATCCACTCATTATGCTGCTACTGGCCTGATGACATAGATTTCATTGCTGAGTGATATTGCATTCTACATAAGTACCACAACTTCTTTATCCATTTTTCGCTTTCTGCGATATTGAACTTGTACCGTATACGAGGTTCTTGTAAACAGAGCCGTCCCAAACTTTGGGGTGGCTGTGTCTTTTTGATTTTAATTTCCCTAAGCTATAGGACCATAAGTGGAAGTGCCCTAGGCTCTGTTGCTTTGTTTTTTAGATGTTTCAGGAAACACCATACAATTCTCCAGAGTGGCTTTTGGCAATTTACATCGCACCCATCAGCATAACAAGGCTCCCAGTTCTCATTGGCCTGTCCTGCCTCTCTGGATTATACACTTTTTTCAGATGGCCCTTTTGACCGGGGGGGGCAGTGAGACTTCATTGTAGTGCAGATTTCCTTTGCAAGCTTGCTTGGTTGGCCAAAAAGGGCGTATGCGTTTTTTCCTGAATATATTCAGGAACAAACGCATACGCCCTTTTGGCCAAGTGCATCATTGTGGACGTTCTGCCTCTTTTCCTATGCTTTACATGCAATTCCAGTCTACCTCCTGAAATCGGTTTCCTGCAATTCTGCCTCGATTTCAAGTCATCTTGGCAGGCTTACTTCAATATATTTTTGGACGATAGCTGTCATTTATAACTCTGCAGGTTTGTGAATTACAGGGCCCCGGAGCTCCTTTCTTCAACTCGCTTTCTTGTGAGCTGGCCGCAACACCGCAGCATTGCTTCAGGCCCTAGTGTGGTTCCGGCATGGCACGCTGAGCCTTTGGTTAATTCCTCTTCCTGGTGGGAAATGAGAGTTAAATTTGCCCGTCCAGACTCCTCCAGCTAATCTCTCATTGGTTCTCCCTATTCCTGTTCATTTTCCACAGAAATTGCAAACTGGGCCAAACAGGAGGTTAAAGACACTGACTCTCCAAGTGGAGAGAGTGTTAGTAAAGCGTCTGGAATGTTGCACCCGAGTACCAGGGGACGAAAACTGAGAAACATTTGAACAAGTTTCCCGATCACATGGTGGATCATACTCTAGGTTCCACATGCATGTTTTAGCTGAAGGAAGAATCCCTTAAACCTGGAGAGTTGAGACCCATGGAATGGGTACCATGCAATATGACTTCAAAGGGTCTGCATTTGCTCACCGAACCTCACCAATCCTATCACTGCTGCATTTATGCCGCTGTAAACACGCTTGATTCTCTTTCGGAGACATATAAATCCATAGGTTTTAAGATTCTTACTAGTCAGGTATATTCTTAGGCGTTTAATATGGGGTGTTGAGTCCACTTTGTTGAGCAAGGAGTAGCTCTTGTCTATTACATATTTGGCTTATGGAACGGTATCTGTGCTGATTTCAATCTGTGGTTTTATGCAGCACCCCAACTCACCATTCCCCTTAAGCAAGCATAAGTTGGTTTTCTACATTTGAGACCCTGTTCTGTTTTGTAATTCAGTTCCTGTGTAGCCAAGTTTACATTCCGTGTATTAGTGATACCTTATGATGTTTCTTTTTCTGTGTGACTTATTTCACTTAGAATCATCGTACCTGAATCCACTCATTATGCTGCTACTGGCCTGATGACATAGATTTCATTGCTGAGTGATATTGCATTGTACGTAAGTACCACAACTTCTTTATCCATTTTTCGCTTTCTGCGATATTGAACTTGTACCGTATACGAGGTTCTTGTAAACAGAGCCGTCCCAAACTTTGGGGTGGCTGTGTCTTTTTGATTTTAATTTCCCTAAGCTATAGGACCATAAGTGGAAGTGCCCTAGGCTCTGTTGCTTTGTTTTTTAGATGTTTCAGGAAACACCATACACATCTCCAGAGTGGCTGTTGGCAATTTACATCCCGCCCAGCAGCATAACAAGGCTCCCAGTTCTCATTGGCCTGTCCTGCCTCTCTGGATTATACACTTTTTTCAGATGGCCCTTTTGACCGGGGGGCCAGTGAGACTTCATTGTAGTGCAGATTTCCTTTGCAAGCTTGCTTGGTTGGCCAAAAAGGGCGTATGCGTTTTTTCCTGAATATATTCAGGGAAAAACGCATACGCCCTTTTTGGCCAAGTGCATCATTGTGGACGTTCTGCCTCTTTTCCTATGCTTTACATGCAATTACAGTCTACCTCCTGAAATCGGTTTCCTGCAATTCTGCCTCGCTTTCAAGTCCTCTTGGCAGGCTTACTTCAATATATTTTTGGACGATAGCTGTCATTTATAACTCTGCAGGTTTGTGAATTACAGGGCCCCGGAGCTCCATTCTTCAACTCGCTTTCTTGTGAGCTGGCCGCAACACCGCAGGATTGCTTCAGGCCCTAGTGTGGTTCCGGCATGGCTCACTGAGCCTTTGGTTAATTCCTCTTCTTGGTGGGAAATGAGAGTTAAATTCGCCCATCCAGACACCTCCAGCTAGTCTCTCATTGGTTCTCCCTATTCCTGTTCATTTTCCGCAGGAATTGCAAACTGGGCCAAACAGGAGGTTAAAGGCACTGACTCTCCAAGTGGGGAGAGTGTTAGTAAAGCGTCTGGAATGTTGCACCCGAGTACCAGGGGACGAAAACTGAGACACATTTGAACACGTTTCCCGATCACACGGTGGATCATACTCTGTTTTCCACATGCATGTTTTAGCTGAAGGAAGAATCCCTTAAACCTGGAGAGTTGAGACCCATGGAATGGGTACCATGCAATATGACTTCAAAGGGTCTGCATTTGCTCACCGAACCTCACCAATCCTATCACTTCTGCTTTTATGTCGCTGTACACACGCTGGATTCTCTTTCGGAGACATATAAATCCATAGGTTTTAAGATTCTTACTAGTCAGGTATATTCTTAGGCATTTAATATGGGGTGTTGAGTCCACTTCATTGAGGAAGCAGTAGCTCTTGTCTATTACATATTTGGCTTATGAAAAGGTATCTGTGCTAATTTCAATCTCTGGTTTTATGCAGCACCCCAACTCACCTTTCCCCTTAAGCAAGCATAAGTTGGTTTTCTACATTTGAGACCCTATTCTGTTCTGTAATTCAGTTCCTGTGTAGCCAAGTTTACATTCCGTGTATTAGTAATACCTTATGATGTTTCTTTTTCTGTGTGACTTATTTCACTTAGAATCATCGTACCTGAATCCACTTATTATGCTGCTACTGTCCTGATGACATAGATTTCATTGCTGAGTGATATTGCATTGTACGTAAGTACCACAACTTCTTTATCCATTTTTCGCTTTCTGCGATATTGAAATTGTACCGTATACCAGGTTCTTGTAAACAGAGCCGTCCCAAACTTTGGGGTGGCTGTGTCTTTTTGATTTTAATTTCCCTAAGCTATAGGACCATAAGTGGAATTGACCTAGACTCTGTTGTTTTGTTTTTTAGATGTTTCAGGAAACACCATACACTTCTCCAGAGTGGCTGTTGGCAATTTACATCCCGCCCATCAGCATAAGAAGGCTCCCAGTTCTACATGGCCTGTCCTCCCTTTCTCGATTTTACACTTTTTTCAGATGGCCCTTTTGACCGGGGGGCAGTGAGACTTCATTGTAGTGCAGATTTCCTTTGCAAGCTTGCTTGGTTGGCAAAAAAGGGCGTATGCGTTTTTTCCTGAATATATTCAGGGAAAAATGCATACGCCCTTTTTGGCCAAGCGCATCATTGTGGACGTTCTGCCTCTTTTCCTATGCTTTACATGCAATTCCAGTCTACCTCCTGAAATCGGTTTCCTGCAATTCTGCCTCGCTTTCAAGTCCTCTTGGCAGGCTTACTTCAATATATTTTTGGACGATAGCTGTCATTTATAACTCTGCAGGTTTGTGAATTACAGGGCCCCGGAGCTCCTTTCTTCAACTCGCTTTCTTGTGAGCTGGCCGCAACACCGCAGGATTGCTTCAGACCCTAGTGTGGTTCCCGCATGGCACGCTGAGCCTTTGGTTAATTCCACTTCCTGCTGGGAATTGAGAGTTAAATTTGCTTGTCCAGACACCTCCATCTACTCTCTCATTGGTTCTCCCTATTCCTGTTCCTTTTCCGCAGAAATTGCAAACTGGGCCAAACAGGAGGTTAAAGGCACTGACTCTCCAAGTGGGGAGAGTGTTAGTAAAGCGTCTGGAATGTTGCACCCGAGTACCAGGGGACGAAAACTGAGACACATTTGAACACGTTTCCCGATCACACGGTGGATCATACTCTGGGTTCCACATGCATGTTTTAGCTAAAGGAAGAATCCCTAAAACCTGGAGAGTTGAGAACCATAGAATGGGTACCATGCAATATGAATTCAAAGGGTCTGCATTTGCTCACCGAACCTCACCAATCCTATCACTTCTGCTTTTATGTCGCTGTACACACGCTGGATTCTCTTTCGGAGACATATAAATCCATAGGTTTTAAGATTCTTACTAGTCAGGTATATTCTTAGCCGTTTAATATGGGGTGTTGAGTCCACTTCATTGAGGAAGCAGTAGCTCTTGTCTATTACATATTTGGCTTATGAAAAGGTATCTGTGCTAATTTCAATCTCTGGTTTTATGCAGCACCCCAACTCACCTTTCCCCTTAAGCAAGCATAAGTTGGTTTTCGACATTTGAGACCCTATTCTGTTTTGTAATTCAGTTCCTGTGTAGCCAAGTTTACATTCCGTGTATTAGTGATACCTTATGATGTTTCTTTTTCTGTGTGACTTATTTCACTTAGAATCATCGTACCTGTATCCACTCATTATGCTGCTACTGGCCTGATGACATAGATTTCATTGCTGAGTTATATTGCATTCTACGTAAGTACCACAACTTCTTTATCCATTTTTCGCTTTCTGCGATATTGAACTTGTACCGTAAACGAGGTTCTTGTAAACAGAGCCGTCCCAAACTTTGGGGTGGCTGTGTCTTTTTGATTTTAATTTCCCTAAGCTATAGGACCATAAGTGGAAGTGCCCTAGGCTCTGTTGCTTTGTTTTTTAGATGTTTCAGGAAACACCATACACTTCTCCAGAGTGGCTGTTGGCAATTTACATCCCTCCCATCACAATAACAAGGCTCCCAGTTCTCATTGGCCTGTCCTGCCTCTCTGGATTATACACTTTTTTCAGATGGCCCTTTTGACCGGGGGGCAGTGAGACTTCATTGTAGTGCAGATTTCCTTTGCAAGCTTGCTTGGTTGGCCAAAAAGGGCGTATGCGTTTTTTCCTGAATATATTCAGGAAAAAGCGCATCCGCACTTTATGGCCAAGTGCATCATTGTGGACGTTCTGCCTCTTTTCCTATGCTTTACATGCAATTCCAGTCTACCTCCTGAAATCGGTTTCCTGAAATTCTGCCCCGCTTTCAAGTCCTCTTGGCAGCCTTACTTCAATATATTTTTGGACGATAGCTGTCATTTATAACTCTGCAGGTTTGTGAATTACAGGGCCTCTGTGCTCCTTTCTTCAACTCGCTTTCTTGTGAGCTGGCCGCAACACCGCAGGATTGCTTCAGGCCCTAGTGTGGTTTTGGCATGGCTCGCTGATCCTTTGGTTAATTCCTCTTCCTGGTGGGAAATGAGAGTTAAATTTGCCCGTCCAGACACCTCCAGCTAGTCTCTCATTGGTTCTCCCTATTCCTGTTCATTTTCCGCAGAAATTGCAAACTGGGCCAAACAGGAGGTTAAAGGCACTGAATCTCCAAGTGGGGAGAGTGTTAGTAAAGTGTCTGGAATGTTGCACCCGAGTACCAGGGGACGAAAACTGAGACACAATTGAACACGTTTCCCGATCACACGGTGGATCATACTCTGGGTTCCACATGCATGTTTTAGCTGAAGGAAGAATCCCTTAAACCTGGAGAGTTGAGACCCATGGAATGGGTACCATGCAATATGACTTCAAAGGGTCTGCATTTGCTCACCGATGCTCACCAATCCGATCACTGCTGCGTTTATGCCGCTGTCCACACGCTTGATTCTCTTTCGGAGACATATAAATCCATAGGTTTTAAGATTCTTACTAGTCAGGTATATTCTTAGGCGTTTAATATGGCGTCTTGAGTCCACTTCGTTGAGCAAGGAGTAGCTCTTGTCTATTACATATTTGGCTTATGGAAAGGTATCTGTGTTAATTTCAATCTCCGGTTTTATGCAGCACCCCAACTCACCTTTCCCCTTAAGCAAGCATAAGTTGGTTTTCTACATTTGAGACCCTATTCTGTTTTGTAATTCAGTTCCTGTGTAGCCAAGTTTACATTCCGTGTATTAGTGATATCTTATGATGTTTCTTTTTCTGTGTGACTTATTTCACTTAGAATCATCGTACCTGAATCCACTCATTATGCTGCTACTGGCCTGATGACATAGATTTCATTGCTGAGTGATATTGCATTGTACGGAAGTACCACAACTTCTTTATCCATTTTTCGCTTTCTGCGATATTGAACTTGTACCGTAAACGAGGTTCTTGTAAACAGAGCCATCCCAAACTTTGGGGTGGCTGTGTCTTTTTGATTTTAATTTCCCTAAGCTATAGGACCATAAGTGGAAGTGCCCTAGACTCTGTTGCTTTGTTTTTTAGATGTTTCAGGAAACACCATACACTTCTCCAGAGTGGCTTTTGGCAATTTACATCGCACCCATCAGCATAACAAGGCTCCCAGTTCTCCATGGCCTGTCCTGCTTTTCTGGGTTTTACAGTGTTTTCAGATGGCCCTTCTGACCGGGGGGCAGTGAGACTTCTTTGTAGTGCAGATTTCCTTTGCAAGCTTGCTTGGTTGGCCACAAAGGGCGTATGCGTTTTTTCCTGAATATATTCAGGGAAAAACGCATACGCCCTTTTTGGCCAAGTGCATCATTGTGGACGTTCTGCCTCTTTTCCTATGCTTTACATGCAATTCCAGTCTACCTCCTGAAATCGGTTTCCTGAAATTCTGCCCCGCTTTCAAGTCCTGTTGGCAGCCTTACTTCAATATATTTTTGGACGATAGCTGTCATTTATAACTCTGCAGGTTTGTGAATTACAGGGCCCCGGAGCTCCTTTCTTCAACTCGTTTTCTTGTGAGCTGGCCGCAACACCGCAGGATTCCTTCAGGCCCTAGTGTGGTTCCGGCATGGCACGCTGAGCCTTTGGTTAATTCCTCTTCCTGGTGGGAAATGAGAGTTAAATTTGCCCGTCCAGACACCTCCAGCTAGTCTCTCATTGGTTCTCCCTATTCCTGTTCATTTTCCGCAGAAATTGCAAACTGGGCCAAACAGGAGTTTAAAGGCACTGACTCTCCAAGTGGGGAGAGTGTTAGTAAAGCGTCTGGAATGTTGCACCCGAGTTCCAGGGGACGAAAACTGAGACACATTTGAACACGTTTCCCGATCACACAGTGGATCATACTCTGGGTTCCACATGCATGTTTTAGCTGAAGGAAGAATCCCTTAAACCTGGAGAGTTGAGACCAATGGAATGGGTACCATGCAATATGACTTCAAAGGGTCTGCATTTGCTCACCGAACCTCACCAATCCTATCACTGCTGCATTTATGCCGCTGTACACACGCTTGATTCTCTTTCAGAGACATATAAATCCATAGGTTTTAAGATTCTTACTAGTCAGGTATATTCTTAGGCGTTTAATATGGGGTGTTGAGTCCACTTTGTTGAGCAAGGAGTAGCTCTTGTCTATTACATATTTGGCTTATGGAACGGTATCTGTGCTGATTTCAATCTCTGGTTTTATGCAGCACCCCAACTCACCATTCCCCTTAAGCAAGCATAAGTTGGTTTTCTACATTTGAGACCCTGTTCTGTTTTGTAATTCAGTTCCTGTGTAGCCAAGTTTACATTCCGTGTATTAGTGATACCTTATGATGTTTCTTTTTCTGTGTGACTTATTTCACTTAGAATCATCGTACCTGAATCCACTCATTATGCTGCTACTGGCCTGATGACATAGATTTCATTGCTGAGTGATATTGCATTGTACGTAAGTACCACAACTTCTTTATCCATTTTTCGCTTTATGCGATATTGAACTTGTACCGTATACGAGGTTCTTGTAAACAGAGCCGTCCCAAACTTTGGGGTGGCTGTGTCTTTTTGATTTTAATTTCCCTAAGCTATAGGACCATAAGTGGAAGTGCCCTAGGCTCTGTTGCTTTGTTTTTTAGATGTTTCAGGAAACACCATACAATTCTCCAGAGTGGCTGTTGGCAATTTACATCCCGCCCAGCAGCATAACAAGGCTCCCAGTTCTCATTGGCCTGTCCTGCCTCTCTGGATTATACACTTTTTTCAGATGGCCCTTTTGACCGGGGGGCCAGTGAGACTTCATTGTAGTGCAGATTTCCTTTGCAAGCTTGTTTGGTTGGCCAAAAAGGGCGTATGCGTTTTTTCCTGAATATATTCAGGGAAAAACGCATACGCCCTTTTTGGCCAAGTGCATCATTGTGGACGTTCTGCCTCTTTTCCTATGCTTTACATGCAATTACACTCTACCTCCTGAAATCGGTTTCCTGCAATTCTGCCTCGCTTTCAAGTCCTCTTGGCAGGCTTACTTCAATATATTTTTGGACGATAGCTGTCATTTATAACTCTGCAGGTTTGTGAATTACAGGGCCCCGGAGCTCCATTCTTCAACTCGCTTTCTTGTGAGCTGGCCGCAACACCGCAGGATTGCTTCAGGCCCTAGTGTGGTTCCGGCATGGCTCGCTGAGCCTTTTGTTAATTCCTCTTCCTGGTGGGAAATGAGAGTTAAATTTGCCCGTCCAGACACCTCCAGCTAGTCTCTCATTGGTTCTCCCTATTCCTGTTCATTTTCCGCAGAAATTGCAAACTGGGCCAAACAGGAGGTTAAAGGCACTGACTCTCCAAGTGGGGAGAGTGTTAGTAAAGCGTCTGGAATGTTGCACCCGAGTACCAGGGGACAAAAACTGAGACACATTTGAACACGTTTCCCGATCACACAGTGGATTATACTCTGGGTTCCACATGCATGTTTTAGCTGAAGGAAGAATCCCTTAAACCTGGAGAGTTGAGACCCATGGAATGGGTACCATGCAATATGACTTCAAAGGGTCTGCATTTGCTCACCGAACCTCACCAATCCTATCACTGCTGCATTTATGCCGCTGTACACACGCTTGATTCTCTTTTGGAGACACATAAATCCATAGGTTTTAAGATTCTTACTAGTCAGGTATATTCTTAGGCGTTTAATATGGGGTGTTGAGTCCACTTCGTTGAGCAAGGAGTAGCTCTTGTCTATTACATATTTGGCTTATGGAACGGTATCTGTGCTAATTTCAATCTCTGGTTTTATGCAGCACCCCAACTCACCATTCCCCTTAAGCAAGCATAAGTTGGTTTTCTACATTTGAGACCCTGTTCTGTTTTGTAATTCAGTTCCCGTGTAGCCAAGTTTACATTCCGTGTATTAGTGATACCTTATGATGTTTCTTTTTCTGTGTGACTTATTTCACTTAGAATCATCGTACCTGAATCCACTCATTATGCTGCTACTGGCCTGATGACATAGATTTCATTGCTGAGTGATATTGCATTGTACGTAAGTACCACAAATTCTTTATCCATTTTTCGCTTTCTGCGATATTGAACTTGTACCGTATACGAGGTTCTTGTAAACAGAGCCGTCCCAAACTTTGGGGTGGCTGTGTCTTTTTGATTTTAATTTCCCTAAGCTATAGGACCATAAGTGGAAGTGCCCTAGGCTCTGTTGCTTTGTTTCTTAGATGTTTCAGGAAACACCATACACTTCTCCAGAGTGGCTGTTGGCAATTTACATCCCGCCCATCAGCATAAGAAGGCTCCCAGTTCTCCATGGCCTGTCCTCCCTTTCTGGATTTTACACTTTTTTCAGATGGCCCTTTTGACCGGGGGGCAGTGAGACTTCATTGTAGTGCAGATTTCCTTTGCAAGCTTGGTTGGTTGGCCAAAAAGGGCGTATGCGTTTTTTCCTGAATATATTCAGGAAAAAACGCATACGCCCTTTTTGGCCAAGTGCATCATTGTGGACGTTCTGCCTCTTTTCCTATGCTTTACATGCAATTCCAGTCTACCTCCTGAAATCGGTTTCCTGCAATTCTGCCTCGCTTTCAAGTCCTCTTGGCAGGCTTACTTCAATATATTTTTGGACGATAGCTGTCATTTATAACTCTGCAGGTTTGTGAATTACAGGGCCCCGGAGCTCCTTTCTTCAACTCGCTTTCTTGTGAGCTGGCCGCAACACCGCAGGATTGCTTCAGGCCCTAGTGTGGTTCCGGCATGGCACGCTGAGCCTTTGGTTAATTCCTCTTCCTGGTGGGAAATGAGAGTTAAATTTGCCCGTCCAGACACCTCCAGCTAGTCTCTCATTGGTTCTCCCTATTCCTGTTCATTTTCCGCAGAAATTGCAAACTGGGCCAAACAGGAGTTTAAAGGCACTGACTCTCCAAGTGGGGAGAGTGTAAGTAAAGCGTCTGGAATGTTGCACCCGAGTACCAGGGGACGAAAACTGAGACACATTTGAACACGTTTCCCGATCACACGGTGGATCATACTCTGTTTTCCACATGCATGTTTTAGCTGAAGGAAGAATCCCTTAAACCTGGAGAGTTGAGACCCATGTAATGGGTACCATGCAATATGACTTCAAAGGGTCTGCATTTGCTTACCGAACTTCACCAATCCTATCACTGCTGCATTTATGCCGCTGTACACACACTTGATTCTCTTTCGGAGACATATAAATCCATAGGTTTTAAGATTCTTATTAGTCAGGTATATTCTTAGGCGTTTAAGATGGGGTGTTGAGTCCACTTCGTTGAGCAAGGAGTAGCTCTTGTCTATTACATATTTGGCTTATGGAACGGTATCTGTGTTGATTTCAATCTCTGGTTTTATGCAGCACCCCAACTCACCTTTCCCCTTAAGCAAGCGTAAGTTGGTTTTCTACATTTGAGACCCTATTCTGTTTTGTAATTCAGTTCCTGTGTAGCCAAGTTTACATTCCGTGTATTATTGATACCTTATGATGTTTCTTTTTCTGTGTGACTTATTTCACTTAGAATCATCGTACCTGAATCCACTCATTATGCTGCTACTGGCCTGATGACATAGATTTCATTGCTGAGTGATATTGCATTCTACGTAAGTACCACAACTTCTTTATCCATTTTTCGCTTTCTGCGATATTGAACTTGTACTGTAAACGAGGTTCTTGTAAACAGAGCCATCCCAAACTTTGGCGTGGCTGTGTCTTTTTGATTTTAATTTCCCTAAGCTAAAGGACCATAAGTGGAAGTGCCCTAAGCTCTGTTGCTTTGTTTTTTAGATGTTTCAGGAAACACCATACACTTCTCCAGAGTGGCTTTTGGCAATTTACATCGCACCCATCAGCATAACAAGGCTCCCAGTTCTCATTGGCCTGTCCTGCCTCTCTGGATTATACACTTTTTTCAGATGGCCCTTTTGACCGCGGGGGGCAGTGAGACTTCATTGTAGTGCAGATTTCCTTTGCAAGCTTGCTTGGTTGGCCAAAAAGGGCGTATGCGTTTTTTCCTGAATATATTCAGGAAAAAACCCATACGCCCTTTTGGCCAAGTGCATCATTGTGGACGTTCTGCCTCTTTTCCTATGCTTTACATGCAATTCCAGTCTACCTCCTGAAATCGGTTTCCTGCAGTTCTGCCTCGCTTTCAAGTCCTCTTGGCATGCTTACTTCAATATATTTTTGGACGATAGCTGTCATTTATAACTCTGCAGGTTTGTGAATTACAGGGCCCCAGAGCTCCTTTCTTCAACTCGCTTTCTTGTGAGCTGGCCGCAACACCGCAAGATTGCTTCAGGCCCTAGTGTGGTTCCGGCATGGCACGCTGAGCCTTTGGTTAATTCCTCTTCCTGGTGGGAAATGAGAGTTAAATTTGCCCGTCCAGACACCTCCAGTTAGTCTCTCATTCGTTCTCCCTATTCCTGTTCATTTTCCGCAGAAATTGCAAACTGGGCCAAACAGGAGTTTAAAGGCACTGACTCTCCAAGTGGGGAGAGTGTTAGTAAAGCGTCTGGAATGTTGCACCCGAGTACCAGGGGACGAAAACTGAGACACATTTGAACACGTTTCCCGATCACACGGTGGTCATACTCTGGGTTCCACATGCATGTTTTAGCTGAAGGAAGAATCCCTTAAACCTGGAGAGTTGAGACCCATGGAATGGGTACCATGCAATATGACTTCAAAGGGTCTGCATTTGCTCACCGAACCTCACCAATCCTATCACTGCTGCATTTATGCCGCTGTACACACGCTTGATTCTCTTTCGGAGACATATAAATCCATAGGTTTTAAGATTCTTACTAGTCAGGTATATTCTTAGGCGTTTAAGATGGGGTGTTGAGTCCACTTCGTTGAGCAAGGAGTAGCTCTTGTCTATTACATATTTGGCTTATGGAAAGGTATCTGTGCTGATTTCAATCTCTGGTTTTATGCAGCACCCCAACTCACCTTTCCCCTTAAGCAAGCATAAGTTGGTTTTCTACATTTGAGACCCTATTCTGTTTTGTAATTCAGTTCCTGTGTAGCCAAGTTTACATTCCGTGTATTAGTGATACCTTATGATGTTTCTTTTTCTGTGTGACTTATTTCACTTAGAATCATCGTACCTGAATCCACTCATTATGCTGCTACTGGCCTGATGACATAGATTTCATTGCTGAGTGATATTGCATTCTACGTAAGTACCACAACTTCTTTATCCATTTTTCGCTTTCTGCGATATTGAACTTGTACCTTAAACGAGGTTCTTGTAAACAGAGCCGTCCCAAACTTTGGCGTGGCTGTGTCATTTTTATTTTAATTTCCCTAAGCTATAGGACCATAAGTGGAAGTGCCCTAGGCTCTGTTGCTTTGTTTTTTAGATGTTTCAGGAAACACCATACACTTCTCCAGAGTGGCTTTTGGCAATTTACATCGCACCCATCAGCATAACAAGGCTCCCAGTTCTCATTGGCCTTTCTTGCCTCTCTGGATTATACACTTTTTTCAGATGGCCCTTTTGACCGGGGGGCAGTGAGACTTCATTGTAGTGCAGATTTCCTTTGCAAGCTTGCTTGGTTGGCCAAAAAGGGCGTATGCGTTTTTTCCTGAATATATTCAGGAAAAAATGCATACGCTCTTTTTGGCCAAGTGCATCATTGTGGACGTTCTGCCTCTTTTCCTATGCTTTACATGCAATTCCAGTCTACCTCCTGAAATCGGTTTCCTGCAATTCTGCCTCGCTTTCAAGTCCTCTTGGCAGGCTTACTTCAATATATTTTTGGACGATAGCTGTCATTTATAACTCTGCAGGTTTGTGAATTACAGGGCCCCGGAGCTCCTTTCTTCAACTCGCTTTCTTGTGAGCTGGCCGCAACACCGCAGCATTGCTTCAGGCCCTAGTGTGGTTCCGGCATGGCACGCTGAGCCTTTGGTTAATTCCTCTTCCTGGTGGGAAATGAGAGTTAAATTTGCCCTTCCAGACACCTCCAGCTAGTCTCTCATTGGTTCTCCCTATTCCTGTTCATTTTCCGCAGAAATTGCAAACTGGGCCAAACAGGAGGTTAAAGGCACTGACTCTCCAAGTGGGGAGAGTGTTAGTAAAGCGTCTGGAATGTTGCACCCGAGTACCAGGGTACGAAAACTGAGACACATTTGAACACGTTTCCCGATCACACGGTGGATCATACTCTAGGTTCCACATGCATGTTTTAGCTGAAGGAAGAATCCCTTAAACCTGGAGAGTTGAGACCCATGGAATGGGTACCATGCAATATGACTTCAAAGGGTCTGCATTTGCTCACTGAACCTCACCAATCCTATCACTGCTGCATTTATGCCGCTGTACACACGCTTGATTCTCTTTCGGAGACATATAAATCCATAGGTTTTAAGATTCTTACTAGTCAGGTATATTCTTAGGCGTTTAATATGGGGTGTTGAGTCCACTTCGTTGAGTAAGGAGTAGCTCTTGTCTATTACATATTTGGCTTATGGAACGGTATCTGTGCTAATTTCAACCTCTGGTTTTATGCAGCACCCCAACTCACCATTCCCCTTAAGCAAGCATAAGTTGGTTTTCTACATTTGAGACCCTGTTCTGTTTTGTAATTCAGTTCCTGTGTAGCCAAGTTTACATTCCGTGTATTAGTGATACCTTATGATGTTTCTTTTTCTGTGTGACTTATTTCACTTAGAATCATCGTACCTGAATCCACTCATTATGCTGCTACTTGCCTGATGACATAGATTTCATTGCTGAGTGATATTGCATTCTACGTAAGTACCACAACTTCTTTACCATTTTTCGCTTTCTGCGATATTGAACTTGTACCGTATACGAGGTTCTTGTAAACAGAGCCGTCCCAAACTTTGGGGTGGCTGTGTCCTTTTGATTTTAATTTCCCTAAGCTATAGGACCATAAGTGGAAGTGCCCTAGGCTCTGTTGCTTTGTTTTTTAGATGTTTCAGGAAACACCATACACTTCTCCAGAGTGGCTGTTGGCAATTTACATCCCGCCCATCAGCATAATTAGGCTCCCAGTTCTCCATGGCCTGTCCTGCCATTCTGGATTTTACACTTTTTTCAGATGGCCCTTTTGACCGGGGGGCAGTGAGACTTCATTGTAGTGCAGATTTCCTTTGCAAGCTTGCTTGGTTGGCCAAAAAGGGCGTATGCGTTTTTTCCTGAATATATTCAGGAAAAAACGCATACGCCCTTTTTGGCCAAGTGCATCATTGTGGACGTTCTGCCTCTTTTCCTATGCTTTACATGCAATTCCAGTCTACCTCCTGAAATTGGTTTCCTGCAATTCTGCCTCGATTTCAAGTCCTCTTGGCAGGCTTACTTCAATATATTTTTGGACGATAGCTGTCATTTATAACTCTGCAGGTTTGTGAATTACAGGGCCCCGGAGCTCCTTTCTTCAACTCGCTTTCTTGTGAGCTGGCCGCAACACCGCAGGATTGCTTCAGGCCCTAGTGTGGTTCCGGCATGGCACGCTGAGCCTTTGGTTAATTCCTCTTCCTGGTGGGAAATGAGAGTTAAATTTGCCCGTCCAGACACCTCCAGCTAGTCTCTCATTGGTTCTCCCTATTCCTGTTCATTTTCCACAGAAATTGCAAACTGGGCCAAACAGGAGTTTAAAGGCACTGACTCTCGAAGTGGGGAGAGTGTAAGTAAAGCGTCTGGAATGTTGCACCCGAGTACCAGGGGACGAAAACTGAGACACATTTGAACACGTTTCCCGATCACACGGTGGATCATACTCTAGGTTCCACATGCATGTTTTAGCTGAAGGAAGAATCCCTTAAACCTGGAGAGTTGAGACCCATGGAATGGGTACCATGCAATATGACTTCAAAGGGTCTGCATTTGCTCACCGAACCTCATCAATCCTATCACTGCTGCATTTATGCCGCTGTACACACACTTGATTCTCTTTCGGAGACATATAAATCCATAGGTTTTAAGATTCTTATTAGTCAGGTATATTCTTAGGCGTTTAAGATGGGGTGTTGAGTCCACTTCCTTGAGCAAGGAGTAGCTCTTGTCTATTACATATTTGGCTTATGGAACGGTATCTGTGTTGATTTCAATCTCTGGTTTTATGCAGCACCCCAACTCACCATTCCCCTTAAGCAAGCGTAAGTTGGTTTTCTACATTTGAGACCCTATTCTGTTTTGTAATTCAGTTCCTGTGTAGCCAAGTTTACATTCCGTGTATTATTGATACCTTATGATGTTTCTTTTTCTGTGTGACTTATTTAACTTAGAATCATCGTACCTGAATCCACTCATTATGCTGCTACTGGCCTGATGACATAGATTTCATTGCTGAGTGATATTGCATTCTACGTAAGTACCACAACTTCTTTATCCATTTTTCGCTTTCTGCGATATTGAACTTGTACCGTAAACGAGGTTCTTGTAAACAGAGCCGTCCCAAACTATGACGTGGCTGTGTCTTTTTGATTTTAATTTCCCTAAGCTATAGGACCATAAGTGGAAGTGCCCTAGGCTCTGTTGCTTTGTTTTTTAGATGTTTCAGGAAACACCATACAATTCTCCAGAGTGGCTTTTGGCAATTTACATCGCACCCATCAGCATAACAATGCTCCCAGTTCTCATTGGCCTGTCCTGCCTCTCTGGATTATACACTTTTTTCAGATGGCCCTTTTGACCAGGGGGCAGTGAGACTTCATTGTAGTGCAGATTTCCTTTGCAAGCTTGCTTGGTTGGCCAAAAAGGGCGTATGCGTTTTTTCCTGAATATATTCAGGAAAAAACGCATACGCCCTTTTGGCCAAGTGCATCATTGTGGACGTTCTGCCTCTTTTCCTATGCTTTACATGCAATTCCAGTCTACCTCCTGAAATCGGTTTCCTGCAATTCTGCCTCACTTTCAAGTCCTCTTGGCAGGCTTACTTCAATATATTTTTGGACGATAGCTGTCATTTATAACTCTGCAGGTTTGTGAATTACAGGGCTCCGGAGCTCCTTTCTTCAACTCGCTTTCTTGTGAGCTGGCCGCAACACCGCAGCATTGCTTCAGGCACTAGTGTGGTTGCGGCATGGCACGCTGAGCCTTTGGTTAATTCCTCTTCCTGGTGGGAAATGAGAGTTAAATTTGCCCGTCCAGACACCTGCAGCTAATCTCTCATTGGTTCTCCCTATTCCTGTTCATTTTCCGCAGAAATTGCAAACTGGGCCAAACAGGAGGTTAAAGGCACTGACTCTCCAAGTGGGGAGAGTGTTAGTAAAGCGTCTGGAATGTTGCACCCGAGTACCAGGGGACGAAAACTGAGACACATTTGAACACGTTTCCCGATCACACGGTGGATCATACTCTAGGTTCCACATGCATGTTTTAGCTGAAGGAAGAAGCCCTTAAACCTGGAGAGTTGAGACCCATGGAATGGGTACCATGCAATATGACTTCAAAGGGTCTGCATTTGCTCACCGAACCTCACCAATCCTATCACTGCTGCATTTATGCCGCTGTACACATGCTTGATTCTCTTTGGGAGACATATAAATCCATAGGTTTTAAGATTCTTACTAGTCAGGTATATTCTTAGGCGTTTAATATGGGGTGTTGAGTCCACTTCGTTGAGCAAGGAGTAGCTCTTGTCTATTACATATTTGGCTTATGGAACGGTATCTGTGCTAATTTCAATCTCTGGTTTTATGCAGCACCCCAACTCACCATTCCCCTTAAGCAAGCGTAAGTTGGTTTTCTACATTTGAGACCCTGTTCTGTTTTGTAATTCAGTTCCTGTGTAGCCAAGTTTACATTCCGTGTATTAGTGATACCTTATGATGTTTCTTTTTCTGTGTGACTTATTTCACTTAGAATCATCGTACCTGAATCCACTCATTATGCTGCTACTGGCCTGATGACATAGATTTCATTGCTGAGTGATATTGCATTCTACGTAAGTACCACAACTTCTTTATCCATTTTTCGTTTTCTGCGATATTGAACTTGTACCGTAAACGAGGTTCTTGTAAACAGAGCCATCCCAAACTTTGGCGTGGCTGTGTCTTTTTGATTTTAATTTCCCTAAGCTATAGGACCATAAGTGGAAGTGCCCTAGACTCTGTTGCTTTGTTTTTTAGATGTTTCAGGAAACACCATACACTTCTCCAGAGTGTCTTTTGGCAATTTACATCGCACCAATCAGCATAACAAGGCTCCCCGTTCTCCATGGCCTGTCCTGCCTTTCTGGGTTTTACAGTGTTTTCAGATGGCCCTTTTGACCGGGGGGCAGTGAGACTTCTTTGTAGTGCAGATTTTCGTTGCAAGCTTGCTTGGTTGGCCACAAAGGGCGTATGCGTTTTTTCCTGAATATATTCAGGGAAAAACGCATACGCCCTTTTTGGCCAAGTGCATCATTGTGGACGTTCTGCCTCTTTTCCTATGCTTTACATGCAATTCCAGTCTACCTCCTGAAATCGGTTTCCTGAAATTCTGCCCCGCTTTCAAGTCCTGTTGGCAGCCTTACTTCAATATATTTTTGGACGATAGCTGTCATTTATAACTCTGCAGGTTTTTGAATTACAGTGCCCCTGAGATCCTTTCTTCAACTCGCTTTCTTGTGAGCTGGCTGCAACACCGCAGGATTGCTTCAGGCCCTAGTGTGGTTCCAGCATGGCTCGCTGAGCCTTTTGTTAATTCCTCTTCCTGGTGGGAAATGAGAGTTAAATTTGCCCGTCCAGACACCTCCAGCTAGTCTCTCATTGGTTCTCCCTATTCCTGTTCATTTTCCTTAGAAATTGCAAACTGGGCCAAACAGGAGTTTAAAGGCACTGACTCTCCAAGTGGGGAGAGTGTTAGTAAAGCGTCTGGAATGTTGCACCCGAGTACCAGGGGACGAAAACTGAGACACATTTGAACACGTTTCCCGATCACACGGTGGATCATACTCTGGGTTCCACATGCATGTTTTAGCTGAAGGAAGAATCCCTTAAACCTGGAGAGTTGAGACCCATGGAATGGGTACCATGCAATATGACTTCAAAGGGTCTGCATTTGCTCACCGAACCTCACCAATCCTATCACTGCTGCATTTATGCCGCTGTACACACGCTTGATTCTCTTTTGGAGACATATAAATCCATAGGTTTTAAGATTCTTACTAGTCAGGTATATTCTTAGGCGTTTAATATGGGGTGTTGAGTCCACTTCGTTGAGCAAGGAGTAGCTCTTGTCTATTACATATTTGGCTTATGGAACGGTATCTGTGCTAATTTCAATCTCTGGTTTTATGCAGCACCCCAACTCACCATTCCCCTTAAGCAAGCGTAAGTTGGTTTTCTACATTTGAGACCCTGTTCTGTTTTGTAATTCAGTTCCCGTGTAGCCAAGTTTACATTCCGTGTATTAGTGATACCTTATGATGTTTCTTTTTCTGTGTGACTTATTTCACTTAGAATCATCGTACCTGAATCCACTCATTATGCTGCTACTGGCCTGATGACATAGATTTCATTGCTGAGTGATATTGCATTGTACGTAAGTACCACAAATTCTTTATCCATTTTTCGCTTTCTGCGATATTGAACTTGTACCGTATACGAGGTTCTTGTAAACAGAGCCGTCCCAAACTTTGGGGTGGCTGTGTCTTTTTGATTTTAATTTCCCTAAGCTATAGGACCATAAGTGGAAGTGCCCTAGGCTCTGTTGCTTTGTTTCTTAGATGTTTCAGGAAACACCATACACTTCTCCAGAGTGGCTGTTGGCAATTTACATCCCGCCCATCAGCATAAGAAGGCTCCCAGTTCTCCATGGCCTGTCCTCCCTTTCTGGATTTTACACTTTTTTCAGATGGTCCTTTTGACCGGGGGGCAGTGAGACTTCATTGTAGTGCAGATTTCCTTTGCAAGCTTGGTTGGTTGGCCAAAAAGGGCGTATGCGTTTTTTCCTGAATATATTCAGGAAAAAACGCATACGCCCTTTTTGGCCAAGTGCATCATTGTGGACGTTCTGCCTCTTTTCCTATGCTTTACATGCAATTCCAGTCTACCTCCTGAAATCGGTTTCCTGCAATTCTGCCTCGCTTTCAAGTCCTCTTGGCAGGCTTACTTCAATATATTTTTGGACGATAGCTGTCATTTATAACTCTGCAGGTTTGTGAATTACAGGGCCCCGGAGCTCCTTTCTTCAACTCGCTTTCTTGTGAGCTGGCCGCAACACCGCAGGATTGCTTCAGGCCCTAGTGTGGTTCCGGCATGGCACGCTGAGCCTTTGGTTAATTCCTCTTCCTGGTGGGAAATGAGAGTTAAATTTGCCCGTCCAGACACCTCCAGCTAGTCTCTCATTGGTTCTCCCTATTCCTGTTCATTTTCCACAGAAATTGCAAACTGGGCCAAACAGGAGTTTAAAGGCACTGACTCTCCAAGTGGGGAGAGTGTAAGTAAAGCGTCTGGAATGTTGCACCCGAGTACCAGGGGACGAAAACTGAGACACATTTGAACACGTTTCCCGATCACACGGTGGATCATACTCTGTTTTCCACATGCATGTTTTAGCTGAAGGAAGAATCCCTTAAACCTGGAGAGTTGAGACCCATGTAATGGGTACCATGCAATATGACTTCAAAGGGTCTGCATTTGCTCACCGAACCTCACCAATCCTATCACTGCTGCATTTATGCCGCTGTACACACAGTTGATTCTCTTTCGGAGACATATAAATCCATAGGTTTTAAGATTCTTATTAGTCAGGTATATTCTTAGGCGTTTAATATGGGGTGTTGAGTCCACTTCGTTGAGCAAGGAGTAGCTCTTGTCTATTACATATTTGGCTTATGGAACGGTATCTGTGTTGATTTCATTCTCTGGTTTTATGCAGCACCCCAACTCACCTTTCCCCTTAAGCAAGCGTAAGTTGGTTTTCTACATTTGAGACCCTATTCTGTTTTGTAATTCAGTTCCTGTGTAGCCAAGTTTACATTCCGTGTATTATTGATACCTTATGATGTTTCTTTTTCTGTGTGACTTATTTCACTTAGAATCATCGTACCTGAATCCACTCATTATGCTGCTACTGGCCTGATGACATAGATTTCATTGCTGAGTGATATTGCATTCTACGTAAGTACCACAACTTCTTTATCCATTTTTCGCTTTCTGCGATATTGAACTTGTACCTTAAACGAGGTTCTTGTAAACAGAGCCGTCCCAAACTTTGGCATGGCTGTGTCTTTTTGATTTTAATTTCCCTAAGCTATAGGACCATAAGTGGAAGTGCCCTAGGCTCTGTTGCTTTGTTTTTTAGATGTTTCAGGAAACACCATACAATTCTCCAGAGTGGCTTTTGGCAATTTACATCGCACCCATCAGCATAACAATGCTCCCAGTTCTCATTGTCCTGTCCTGCCTCTCTGGATTATACACTTTTTTCAGATGGCCCTTTTGACCGGGGGGCAGTGAGACTTCATTGTAGTACAGATTTCCTTTGCAAGCTTGCTTGGTTGGCCAAAAAGGGCGTATGCGTTTTTTCCTGAATATATTCAGGAAAAAATGCATACGCCCTTTTTGGCCAAGTGCATCATTGTGGACGTTCTGCCTCTTTTCCTATGCTTTACATGCAATTCCAGTCTACCTCCTGAAATCGGTTTCCTGCAATTCTGCCTCGCTTTCAAGTCCTCTTGGCAGGCTTACTTCAATATATTTTTGGACGATAGCTGTCATTTATAACTCTGCAGGTTTGTGAATTACAGGGCCCCGGAGCTCCTTTCTTCAACTCGCTTTCTTGTGAGCTGGCCGCAACACCGCAGCATTGCTTCAGGCCCTAGTGTGGTTGCGGCATGGCATGCTGAGCCTTTGGTTAATTCCTCTTCCTGGTGGGAAATGAGAGTTAAATTTGCCCGTCCAGACACCTGCAGCTAATCTCTCATTGGTTCTCCCTATTCCTGTTCATTTTCCGCAGAAATTGCAAACTGGGCCAAACAGGAGGTTAAAGGCACTGACTCTCCAAGTGGGGAGAGTGTTAGTAAAGCGTCTGGAATGTTGCACCCGAGTACCAGGGGACGAAAACTGAGACACATTTGAACACGTTTCCCGATCACACGGTAGATCATACTCTGGGTTACACATGCATGTTTTAGCTGAAGGAAGAATCCCTTAAACCTGGAGAGTTGAGACCCATGGAATGGGTACCATGCAATATGACTTCAAAGGGTCTGCATTTGCTCACCGAACCTCACCAATCCTATCACTGCTGCATTTATGCCGCTGTACACATGCTTGATTCTCTTTCGGAGACATATAAATCCATAGGTTTTAAGATTCTTACTAGTCAGGTATATTCTTAGGCGTTTAATATGGGGTGTTGAGTCCACTTCGTTGAGCAAGGAGTAGCTCTTGTCTATTACATATTTGGCTTATGGAACGGTATCTGTGCTAATTTCAATCTCTGGTTTTATGCAGCACCCCAACTCACCATTCCCCTTAAGCAAGCGTAAGTTGGTTTTCTACATTTGAGACCCTGTTCTGTTTTGTAATTCAGTTCCTGTGTAGCCAAGTTTACATTCCGTGTATTAGTGATACCTTATGATGTTTCTTTTTCTGTGTGACTTATTTCACTTAGAATCATCGTACCTGAATCCACTCATTATGCTGCTACTGGCCTGATGACATAGATTTCATTGCTGAGTGATATTGCATTCTACGTAAGTACCACAACTTCTTTATCCATTTTTCGCTTTCTGCGATATTGAACTTGTACCGTAAACGAGGTTCTTGTTAACAGAGCCGTCCCAAACTTTGGCGTGGCTGTGTCTTTTTGATTTTAATTTCCCTAAGCTATAGGACCATAAGTGGAAGTGCCCTAGACTCTGTTGCTTTGTTTTTTAGATGTTTCAGGAAACACCATACAATTCTCCAGAGTGGCTTTTGGCAATTTACATCGCACCCATCAGCATAACAAGGCTCCCAGTTCTCATTGGCCTGTCCTGCCTCTCTGGATTATACACTTTTTTCAGATGGCCCTTTTGACCGGGGGGCAGTGAGACTTCATTGTAGTGCAGATTTCCTTTGCAAGCTTGCTTGGTTGGCCAAAAAGGGCGTATGCGTTTTTTCCTGAATATATTCAGGAAAAAACGCATATGCCCTTTTGGCCAAGTGCATCATTGTGGACGTTCTGCCTCTTTTCCTATGCTTTACATGCAATTCCAGTCTACCTCCTGAAATCGGTTTCCTGCAATTCTGCCTCGCTTTCAAGTCCTCTTGGCAGGCTTACTTCAATATATTTTTGGACGATAGCTGTCATTTATAACTCTGCAGGTTTGTGAATTACAGGGCCCCGGAGCTCCTTTCTTCAACTCGCTTTCTTGTGAGCTAGCCGCAACACCGCAGCATTGCTTCAGGCCCTAGTGTGGTTGCGGCATGGCACGCTGAGCCTTTGGTTAATTCCTCTTCCTGGTGGGAAATGAGAGTTAAATTTGCCCGTCCAGACACCTCCAGCTAGTCTCTCATTGGTTCTCCGTATTCCTGTTCATTTTCCGCAGAAATTGCAAACTGGGCCAAACAGGAGGTTAAAGGCACTGACTCTCCAAGTGGGGAGAGTGTTAGTAAAGCGTCTGGAATGTTGCACCCGAGTACCAGGGGACGAAAACTGAGACACATTTGAACACGTTTCCCGATCACACGGTGGATCATACTCTAGGTTCCACATGCATGTTTTAGCTGAAGGAAGAATCCCTTAAACCTGGAGAGTTGAGACCCATGGAATGGGTACCATGCAATATGACTTCAAAGGGTCTGCATTTGCTCACCGAACCTCACCAATCCTATCACTGCTGCATTTATGCCGCTGTACACACGCTTGATTCTCTTTCGGAGACATATAAATCCATAGGTTTTAAGATTCTTACTAGTCAGGTATATTCTTAGGCGTTTAAGATGGGGTGTTGAGTCCACTTCGTTGAGCAAGGAGTAGCTCTTGTCTATTACATATTTGGCTTATGGAAAGGTATCTGTGCTGATTTCAATCTCTGGTTTTATGCAGCACCCCAACTCACCTTTCCCCTTAAGCAAGCGTAAGTTGGTTTTCTACATTTGAGACCCTATTCTGTTTTGTAATTCAGTTCCTGTGTAGCCAAGTTTACATTCCGTGTATTAGTGATACCTTATGATGTTTCTTTTTCTGTGTGACTTATTTCACTTAGAATCATCGTACCTGAATCCACTCATTATGCTGCTACTGGCCTGATGACATAGATTTCATTGCTGAGTGATATTGCATTCTACGTAAGTACCACAACTTCTTTATCCATTTTTCGCTTTCTGCGATATTGAACTTGTACCGTAAACGAGGTTCTTGTAAACAGAACCGTCCCAAACTTTGGGGTGGCTGTGTCTTTTTGATTTTAATTTCCCTAAGCTATAGGACCATAAGTGGAAGTGCCCTAGGCTCTGTTGCTTTGTTTTTTAGATGTTTCAGGAAACACCATACACTTCTCCAGAGTGGCTTTTGGCAATTTACATCGCACCCATCAGCATAACAAGGCTCCCAGTTCTCATTGGCCTTTCCTGCCTCTCTGGATTATACACTTTTTTCAGATGGCCCTTTTGACCGGGGGGCAGTGAGACTTCATTGTAGTGCAGATTACCTTTGCAAGCTTGCTTGGTTGGCCAAAAAGGGTGTATGCGTTTTTTCCTGAATATATTCAGGAAAAAATGCATACGCTCTTTTTGGCCAAGTGCATCATGGTGGACGTTCTGCCTCTTTTCCTATGCTTTACATGCAATTCCAGTCTACCTCCTGAAATCGGTTTCCTGCAATTCTGCCTCGCTTTCAAGTCCTCTTGGCAGGCTTACTTCAATATATTTTTGGACGATAGCTGTCATTTATAACTCTGCAGGTTTGTGAATTACAGGGCCCCGGAGCTCCTTTCTTCAACTCGCTTTCTTGTGAGCTGGCCGCAACACCGCAGCATTGCTTCAAGCCCTAGTGTGGTTGCGGCATGGCACGCTGAGCCTTTGGTTAATTCCTCTTCCTGGTGGGAAATGAGAGTTAAATTTGCCCGTCCAGACACCTCCAGCTAGTCTCTCATTGGTTCTCCCTATTCCTGTTCCTTTTCCGCAGAAATTGCAAACTGGGCCAAACAGGAGGTTAAAGGCACTGACTCTCCAAGTGGGGAGAGTGTTAGTAAAGCGTCTGGAATGTTGCACCCGAGTACCAGGGGACGAAAACTGAGACACATTTGAACACGTTTCCCGATCACACGGTGGATCATACTCTAGGTTCCACATGCATGTTTTAGCTGAAGGAAGAATCCCTTAAACCTGGAGAGTTGAGACCCATGGAATGGGTACCATGCAATATGACTTCAAAGGGTCTGCATTTGCTCACCGAACCTCACCAATCCTATCACTGCTGCATTTATGCCGCTGTACACACGCTTGATTCTCTTTCGGAGACATATAAATCCATAGGTTTTAAGATTCTTACTAGTCAGGTATATTCTTAGGCGTTTAATATGGGGTGTTGAGTCCACTTCGTTGAGCAAGGAGTAGCTCTTGTCTATTACATATTTGGCTTATGGAACGGTATCTGTGCTAATTTCAACCTCTGGTTTTATGCAGCACCCCAACTCACCATTCCCCTTAAGCAAGCATAAGTTGGTTTTCTACATTTGAGACCCTGTTCTGTTTTGTAATTCAGTTCCTGTGTAGCCAAGTTTACATTCCGTGTATTAGTGATACCTTATGATGTTTCTTTTTCTGTGTGACTTATTTCACTTAGAATCATCGTACCTCAATCCACTCATTATGCTGCTACTTGCCTGATGACATAGATTTCATTGCTGAGTGATATTGCATTCTACGTAAGTACCACAACTTCTTTATCCATTTTTCGCTTTCTGCGATATTGAACTTGTACCGTAAACGAGGTTCTTGTAAACAGAGCCGTCCCAAACTATGACGTGGCTGTGTCTTTTTGATTTTAATTTCCCTAAGCTATAGGACCATAAGTGGAAGTGCCCTAGGCTCTGTTGCTTTGTTTTTTAGATGTTTCAGGAAACACCATACACTTCTCCAGAGTGGCTTTTGGCAATTTACATCCCAGCCATCAGCATAACAAGGCTCCCAGTTCTCCATGGCCTGTCCTGCCTCTCTGGATTATACACTTTTTTCACATGGCCCTTTTGACCGGGGGGCAGTGAGACTTCATTGTAGTGCAGATTTCCTTTGCAAGCTTGCTTGGTTGGCCAAAAAGGGCGTATGCGTTTTTTCCTGAATATATTCAGGAAAAAACGCATACGCCCTTTTTGGCCAAGTGCATCATTGTGGACGTTCTGCCTCTTTTCCTATGCTTTACATGCAATTGCAGTCTACCTCCTGAAATCGGTTTCCTGCAATTCTGCCCCGCTTTCAAGTCCTCTTGACAGCCTTACTTCAATATATTTTTGGACGATAGCTGTCATTTATAACTCTGCAGGTTTGTGAATTACAGGGCCTCTGAGCTCCTTTCTTCAACTCTCTTTCTTGTGAGCTGGCCGCAACACCGCAGGATTGCTTCAGGCCCTAGTGTGGTTTTGGCATGGCTCGCTGAGCCTTTGGTTAATTCCTCTTCCTGGTGTGAAATGAGAGTTAAATTTGCCCGTCCAGGCACCTCCAGCTAGTCTCTCATTGGTTCTCCCTATTCCTGTTCATTTTCCGCAGAAATTGCAAAATGGGCCAAACAGGAGGTTAAAGACACTGACTCTCCAAGTAGGGAGAGTGTTAGTAAAGCGTCTGGAATGTGGCACCCGAGTACCAGGGGACGACAACTGAGACACATTTGAACACATTTCCCGATCACACAGTGGATCATACTCTGGGTTCCACATGCATGTTTTGGCTGAAGGAAGAATCCCTTAAACCTGGAGAGTTGAGAACCTTGGAATGGGTACCATGCAATATGAATTCAAAGGGTCTGCATTTGCTCACCGAACCTCACCAATCCTATCACTGCTGCGTTTATGCCGCTGTACACACGCTTGATTCTCTTTTGGAGACATATAAATCCATAGGTTTTAAGATTCTTACTAGTCAGGTATATTCTTAGGCGTTTAATATGGGGTGTTGAGTCCACTTCGTTGAGCAAGGAGTAGCTCTTGTCTATTACATATTTGGCTTATGGAACGGTATCTGTGCTAATTTCAACCTCTGGTTTTATGCAGCACCCCAACTCACCATTCCCCTTAAGCAAGCATAAGTTGGTTTTCTACATTTGAGACCCTGTTCTGTTTTGTAATTCAGTTCCTGTGTAGCCAAGTTTACATTCCGTGTATTAGTGATACCTTATGATGTTTCTTTTTCTGTGTGACTTATTTCACTTAGAATCATCGTACCTGAATCCACTCATTATGCTGCTACTTGCCTGATGACATAGATTTCATTGCTGAGTGATATTGCATTCTACGTAAGTACCACAACTTCTTTATCCATTTTTCGCTTTCTGCGATATTGAACTTGTACCGTAAACGAGGTTCTTGTAAACAGAGCCGTCCCAAACTATGGCGTGGCTGTGTCTTTTTGATTTTAATTTCCCTATGCTATAGGACCATAAGTGGAAGTGCCCTAGGCTATGTTGCTTTGTTTTTTAGATGTTTCAGGGAACACCATACACTTCTCCAGAGTGGCTTTTGGCAATTTACATCGCACCCATCAGCATAACAATGCTCCCAGTTCTCATTGGCCTGTCCTGCCTCTCTGGATTATACACTTTTTTCAGATGGCCCTTTTGACCAGAGGGCAGTGAGACTTCACTGTAGTGCAGATTTCCTTTGCAAGCTTGCTTGGTTGGCCAAAAAGGGCGTATGCGTTTTTTCCTGAATATATTCAGGAAAAAACGCATACGCCCTTTTGGCCAAGTGCATCATTGTGGACGTTCTGCCTCTTTTCCTATGCTTTACATGCAATTCCAGTCTACCTCCTGAAATCGGTTTCCTGCAATTCTGCCTCACTTTCAAGTCCTCTTGGCAGGCTTACTTCAATATATTTTTGGACGATAGCTGTCATTTATAACTCTGCAGGTTTGTGAATTACAGGGCCCCGGAGCTCCTTTCTTCAACTCGCTTTCTTGTGAGCTGGCCGCAACACCGCAGCATTGCTTCAGGCCCTAGTGTGGTTGCGGCATGGCACGCTGAGCCTTTGGTTAATTCCTCTTCCTGGTGGGAAATGAGAGTTAAATTTGCCCGTCCAGACATCTGCAGCTAATCTCTCATTGGTTCTCCCTATTCCTGTTCATTTTCCGCAGAAATTGCAAACTGGGCCAAACAGGAGGTTAAAGGCACTGACTCTCCAAGTGGGGAGAGTGTTAGTAAAGCGTCTGGAATGTTGCACCCGAGTACCAGGGGACGAAAACTGAGACACATTTGAACACGTTTCCCGATCACACGGTGGATCATACTCTAGGTTCCACATGCATGTTTTAGCTGAAGGAAGAATCCCTTAAACCTGGAGAGTTGAGACCCATGGAATGGGTACCATGCAATATGACTTCAAAGGGTCTGCATTTGCTCACCGAACCTCACCAATCCTATCACTGCTGAATTTATGCCGCTGTACACATGCTTGATTCTCTTTCGGAGACATATAAATCCATAGGTTTTAAGATTCTTACTAGTCAGGTATATTCTTAGGCGTTTAATATGGGGTGTTGAGTCCACTTCGTTGAGCAAGGAGTAGCTCTTGTCTATTACATATTTGGCTTATGGAACGGTATCTGTGCTAATTTCAACCTCTGGTTTTATGCAGCACCCCAACTCACCATTCCCCTTAAGCAAGCATAAGTTGGTTTTCTACATTTGAGACCCTGTTCTGTTTTGTAATTCAGTTCCTGTGTAGCCAAGTTTACATTCCGTGTATGAGTGATACCTTATGATGTTTCTTTTTCTGTGTGACTTATTTCACTTAGAATCATCGTACCTGAATCCACTCATTATGCTGCTACTTGCCTGATGACATAGATTTCATTGCTGAGTGATATTGCATTCTACGTAAGTACCACAACTTCTTTATCCATTTTTCGCTTTCTGCGATATTGAACTTGTACCGTAAACGAGGTTCTTGTAAACAGAGCCGTCCCAAACTATGGCGTGGCTGTGTCTTTTTGATTTTAATTTCCCTAAGCTATAGGACCATAAGTGGAAGTGCCCTAGGCTCTGTTGCTTTGTTTTTTAGATGTTTCAGGGAACACCATACACTTCTCCAGAGTGGCTTTTGGCAATTTACATCGCACCCATCAGCATAACAAGGCTCCCAGTTCTCATTGGCCTTTCCTGCCTCTCTGGATTATACACTTTTTTCAGATGGCCCTTTTGACCGGGGGGGCAGTGAGACTTCATTGTAGTGCAGATTTCCTTTGCAAGCTTGCTTGGTTGACCAAAAAGGGCGTATGCGTTTTTTCCTGAATATATTCAGGAAAAAACGCATACGCCCTTTTGGCCAAGTGCATCATTGTGGACGTTCTGCCTCTTTTCCTATGCTTTACATGCAATTCCAGTCTACCTCCTGAAATCGGTTTCCTGCAATTCTGCCTCGCTTTCAAGTCCTCTTGGCAGGCTTACTTCAATATATTTTTGGACGATAGCTGTCATTTATAACTCTGCAGGTTTGTGAATTACAGGGCCCCGGAGCTCCTTTCTTCAACTCGCTTTCTTGTGAGCTGGCCGAAACACCGCAGCATTGCTTCAGGCCCTAGTGTGGTTCCGGCATGGCACACTTAGCCTTTGGTTAATTCCTCTTCCTGGTGGGAAATGAGAGTTAAATTTGCCCGTCCAGACACCTCCAGCTAATCTCTCATTGGTTCTCCCTATTCCTGTTCATTTTCCACAGAAATTGCAAACTGGGCCAAACAGGAGGTTAAAGACACTGACTCTCCAAGTGGAGAGAGTGTTAGTAAAGCGTCTGGAATGTTGCACCCGAGTACCAGGGGACGAAAACTGAGACACATTTGAACACGTTTCCCGATCACACGGTGGATCATACTCTAGGTTCCACATGCATGTTTTAGCTGAAGGAAGAATCCCTTAAACCTGGAGAGTTGAGACCCATGGAATGGGTACCATGCAATATGAATTCAAAGGGTCTGCATTTGCTCACCGAACCTCACCAATCCTATCACTGCTGCATTTATGCCGCTGTACACACGCTGCATTCTCTTTCGGAGACATATAAATCCATAGGTTTTAAGATTCTTACTAGTCAGGTATATTCTTAGGCGTTTAATATGGGGTGTTGAGTCCACTTCGTTGAGGAAGCAGTAGCTCTTGTCTATTACATATTTGGCTTATGAAAAGGTATCTGTGCTAATTTCAATCTCTGGTTTTATGCAGCACCCCAACTCACCTTTCCCCTTAAGCAAGCATAAGTTGGTTTTCTACATATGAGACCCTATTCTGTTTTGTAATTCAGTTCCTGTGTAGCCAAGTTTACATTCCATGTATTAGTGATAACTTATGATGTTTCTTTTCCTCTGTGACTTATTTCACTTAGAATCATCGTACCTGAATCCACTCATTATGCTGCTAAGGGCCTGATGACATAGATTTCATTGCTGAGTGATATTGCATTGTACGTAAGTACCACAACTTCTTTATCCATTTTTTGCTTTCTGCGATATTGAACTTGTACCGTAAACGAGGTTCTTGTAAACAGAACCGTCCCAAACTTTAGGGTGGCTGTGTCTTTTTGATTTTAATTTCCCTAAGCTATAGGACCATAAGTGGAAGTGCCCTAGGCTCTGTTGCTTTGTTTTTTAGATGTTTCAGGAAACACCATACACTTCTCCAGAGTGGCTTTTGGCAATTTACATCCCAGCCATCAGCATAACAAGGCTCCCAGTTCTCCATGGCCTGTCCTGCCTCTCTGGATTATACACTTTTTTCAGATGGCCCTTTTGACCGGGGGGCAGTGAGACTTCATTGTAGTGCAGATTTCCTTTGCAAGCTTGCTTGGTTGGCCAAAAAGGGCGTATGCGTTTTTTCCTGAATATATTCAGGGAAAAACGCATACGCCCTTTTTGGCCAAGTGCATCATTGTGGACGTTCTGCCTCTTTTCCTATGCTTTACATGCAATTGCAGTCTACCTCCTGAAATCGGTTTCCTGCAATTCTGCCCCGCTTTCAAGTCCTCTTGGCAGCCTTACTTCAATATATTTTTGGACGATAGCTGTCATTTATAACTCTGCAGGTTTGTGAATTACAGGGCCCCGGAGCTCCATTCTTCAACTCGCTTTCTTGTGAGCTGGCCGCAACACCGCAGGATTGCTTCAGGCCCTAGTGTGGTTCCCGCATGGCACGCTGAGCCTTTGGTTAATTCCACTTCCTGCTGGGAATTGAGAGTTAAATTTGCTTGTCCAGACACCTCCATCTACTCTCTCATTGGTTCTCCCTATTCCTGTTCCTTTTCCGCAGAAATTGCAAACTGGGCCAAACAGGAGGTTAAAGGCACTGACTCTCCAAGTGGGGAGAGTGTTAGTAAAGCGTCTGGAATGTTGAACCCGAGTACCAGGGGACGAAAACTGAGACACATTTGAACACGTTTCCCGATCACACGGTGGATCATACTCTGGGTTCCACATGCATGTTTTAGCTAAAGGAAGAATCCCTAAAACCTGGAGAGTTGAGAACCATGGAATGGGTACCATGCAATATGAATTCAAAGGGTCTGCATTTGCTCACCGAACCTCACCAATCCTATCACTTCTGCTTTTATGTCGCTGTACACACGCTGGATTCTCTTTCGGAGACATATAAATCCATAGGTTTTAAGATTCTTACTAGTCAGGTATATTCTTAGCCGTTTAATATGGGGTGTTGAGTCCACTTCGTTGAGGAAGCAGTAGCTCTTGTCTATTACATATTTGGCTTATGAAAAGGTATCTGTGCTAATTTCAATCTCTGGTTTTATGCAGCACCCCAACTCACCTTTCCCCTTAAGCAAGCATAAGTTGGTTTTCTACATTTGAGACCCTATTCTGTTTTGTAATTCAGTTCCTGTGAGCCAAGTTTACATTCCTTGTATTAGTGATACCTTATGATGTTTCTTTTTCTGTGTGACTTATTTCACTTAGAATCATCGTACCTGTATCCACTCATTATGCTTCTACTGGCCTGATGACATAGATTTCATTGCTGAGTGATATTGCATTCTACGTAAGTACCACAACTTCTTTATCCATTTTTCGCTTTCTGCGATATTGAACTTGTACCGTAAACGAGGTTCTTGTAAACAGAGCCGTCCCAAACTTTGGGGTGGCTGTGTCTTTTTGATTTTAATTTCCCTAAGCTATAGGACCATAAGTGGAAGTGCCCTAGGCTCTGTTGCTTTGTTTTTTAGATGTTTCAGGAAACACCATACACTTCTCCAGAGTGGCTTTTGGCAATTTACATCGCACCCATCACAATAACAAGGCTCCCAGTTTTCATTGGCCTGTCCTGCCTCTCTGGATTATACACTTTTTTCAGATGGCCCTTTTGACTGTGGGGCAGTGAGACTTCATTGTAGTGCAGATTTCCTTTGCAAGCTTGCTTGGTTGGCCAAAAAGGGCGTATGCGTTTTTTCCTGAATATATTCAGGAAAAAACGCATATGCCCTTTATGGCCAAGTGCATCATTGTGGACGTTCTGCCTCTTTTCCTATGCTTTACATGCAATTCCAGTCTACCTTCTGAAATCGGTTTCCTGCAATTCTGCCCCGCTTTCAAGTCCTCTTGGCAGCCTTACTTCAATATATTTTTGGACGATAGCTGTCATTTATAACTCTGCAGGTTTGTGAATTACAGGGCCTCTGTGCTCCTTTCTTCAACTCGCTTTCTTGTGAGCTGGCCGCAACACCGCAAGATTGCTTCAGGCCCTAGTGTGGTTTTGGCATGGCACGCTGAGCCTTTGGTTAATTCCTCTTCCTGGTGGGAAATGAGAGTTAAATTTGCCCGTCCAGACACCTCCAGCTAGTCTCTCATTGGTTCTCCCTATTCCTGTTCATTTTCCGCAGAAATTGCAAACTGGGCCAAACAGGAGGTTAAAGGCATGACTCTCCAAGTGGGGAGAGTGTTAGTAAAGCGTCTGGAATGTTGCACCCGAGTACCAGAGGACGAAAACTGAGACACAATTGAACACGTTTCCCGATCACATGGTGGATCATACTCTGGGTTCCACATGCATGTTTTAGCTGAAGGAAGAATCCCTTAAACCTGGAGAGTTGAGACCCATGGAATGGGAACCATGCAATATGACTTCAAAGGGTCTGCATTTGCTCACCGATCCTCACCAATCCGATCACTGCTGCGTTTATGCCGCTGTCCACACGCTTGATTCTCTTTCGGAGACATATAAATCCATAGGTCTTAAGATTCTTACTAGTCAGGTATATTCTTAGGCGTTTAATATGGCGTCTTGAGTCCACTTCGTTGAGCAAGGAGTAGCTCTTGTCTATTACATATTTGGCTTATGGAAAGGTATCTGTGTTAATTTCAATCTCTGGTTTTATGCAGCACCCCAACTCACCTTTCCCCTTAAGCAAGCATAAGTTGGTTTTCTACATTTGAGACCCTATTCTGTTTTGTAATTCAGTTCCTGTGTAGCCAAGTTTACATTCCGTGTATTAGTGATATCTTATGATGTTTCTTTTCCTGTGTGACTTATTTCACTTAGAATCATCGTACCTGAATCCACTCATTATGCTGCTACTGGCCTGATGACATAGATTTCATTGCTGAGTGATATTGCATTGTACGGAAGTACCACAACTTCTTTATCCATTTTTCGCTTTCTGCAATATTGAACTTGTACCGTAAACGAGGTTCTTGTAAACAGAGCCATCCCAAACTTTGGGGTGGCTGTGTCTTTTTGATTTTAATTTCCCTAAGCTATAGGACCATAAGTGGAAGTGCCCTAGACTCTGTTGCTTTGTTTTTTAGATGTTTCAGGAAACACCATACACTTCTCCAGAGTGGCTTTTGGCAATTTACATCGCACCCATCAGCATAACAAGGCTCCCAGTTCTCCATGGCCTGTCCTGTCTTTCTGGGTTTTACAGTGTTTTCAGATGGCCCTTTTGACCGGGGGGCAGTGAGACTTCTTTGTAGTGCAGATTTTCTTTGCAAGCTTGCTTGGTTGGCCACAAAGGGCGTATGCGTTTTTTCCTGAATATATTCAGGGAAAAACGCATATGCCCTTTTTGGCCAAGTGCATCATTGTGGACGTTCTGCCTCTTTTCCTATGCTTTACATGCAATTCCTGTCTACCTCCTGAAATCGGTTTCCTGAAATTCTGCCCCGCTTTCAAGTCCTGTTGGCAGCCTTACTTCAATATATTTTTGGACGATAGCTGTCATTTATAACTCTGCAGGTTTTTGAATTACAGTGCCCCTGCTCTCCTTTCTTCAACTCGCTTTCTTGTGAGCTGGCTGGAACACCGCAGGATTGCTTCAGGCCCTAGTGTGGTTCCGGCATGGCTCGCTGAGCCTTTTGTTAATTCCTCTTCCTGGTGGGAAATGAGAGTTAAATTTGCCCGTCCAGACACCTCCAGCTAGTCTCTCATTGGTTCTCCCTATTCCTGTTCATTTTCCGCAGAACTTGCAAACTGGGCCAAACAGGAGTTTAAAGGCACTGACTCTCCAAGTGGGGAGAGTGTTAGTAAAGCGTCTGGAATGTTGCACCCGAGTACCAGGGGACGAAAACTGAGACACATTTGAACACGTTTCCCGATCACACGGTGGATCATACTCTGGGTTCCACATGCATGTTTTAGCTGAAGGAAGAATCCCTTAAACCTGTAGAGTTGAGACCCATGGAATGGGTACCATGCAATATGACTTCAAAGGGTCTGCATTTGCTCACTGAACCTCACCAATCCTATCACTGCTGCATTTATGCCGCTGTACACACGCTTGATTCTCTTTTGGAGACATATAAATCCATAGGTTTTAAGATTCTTACTAGTCAGGTATATTCTTAGGCGTTTAATATGGGGTGTTGAGTCCACTTCGTTGAGCAAGGAGTAGCTCTTGTCTATTACATATTTGGCTTATGGAACGGTATCTGTGCTAATTTCAATCTCTGGTTTTATGCAGCACCCCAACTCACCATTCCCCTTAAGCAAGCATAAGTTGGTTTTCTACATTTGAGACCCTGTTCTGTTTTGTAATTCAGTTCCTGTGTAGCCAAGTTTACATTCCGTGTATTAGTGATACCTTATGATGTTTCTTTTTCTGTGTGACTTATTTCACTTAGAATCATCGTACCTGAATCCACTCATTATGCTGCTACTGGCCTGATGACATAGATTTCATTGCTGAGTGATATTGCATTGTACGTAAGTACCACAAATTCTTTATCCATTTTTCGCTTTCTGCGATATTGAACTTGTACCGTATATGAGGTTCTTGTAAACAGAGCCGTCCCAAACTTTGGGGTGGCTGTGTCTTTTTGATTTTAATTTCCCTAAGCTATAGGACCATAAGTGGAAGTGCCCTAGGCTCTGTTGCTTTGTTTTTTAGATGTTTCAGGAAACACCATACACTTCTCCAGAGTGGCTGTTGGCAATTTACATCCCGCCCATCAGCATAAGAAGGCTCCCAGTTCTCCATGGCCTGTCCTCCCTTTCTGGATTTTACACTTTTTTCAGATGGCCCTTTTGACTGGGGGGCAGTGAGACTTCATTGTAGTGCAGATTTCCTTTGCAAGCTTGGTTGGTTGGCCAAAAAGGGCGTATGCGTTTTTTCCTGAATATATTCAGGAAAAAACGCATACGCCCTTTTTGGCCAAGTGCATCATTGTGGACGTTCTGCCTCTTTTCCTATGCTTTACATGCAATTCCAGTCTACCTCCTGAAATCGGTTTCCTGCAATTCTGCCTCGCTTTCAAGTCCTCTTGGCAGGCTTACTTCAATATATTTTTGGACGATAGCTGTCATTTATAACTCTGCAGGTTTGTGAATTACAGGGCCCCGGAGCTCCTTTCTTCAACTCGCTTTCTTGTGAGCTGGCCGCAACACCGCAGGATTGCTTCAGGCCCTAGTGTGGTTCCGGCATGGCACGCTGAGCCTTTGGTTAATTCCTCTTCCTGGTGGGAAATGAGAGTTAAATTTGCCCGTCCAGACACCTCCAGCTAGTCTCTCATTGGTTCTCCCTATTCCTGTTCATTTTCCACAGAAATTGCAAACTGGGCCAAACAGGAGTTTAAAGGCACTGACTCTCCAAGTGGGGAGAGTGTAAGTAAAGCGTCTGGAATGTTACACCTGAGTACCAGGGGACGAAAACTGAGACACATTTGAACACGTTTCCCGATCACACGGTGGATCATACTCTGTTTTCCACATGCATGTTTTAGCTGAAGGAAGAATCCCTTAAACCTGGAGAGTTGAGACCCATGTAATGGGTACCATGCAATATGACTTCAAAGGGTCTGCATTTGCTCACCGAACCTCACCAATCCTATCACTGCTGCATTTATGCCGCTGTACACACACTTGATTCTCTTTCGGAGACATATAAATCCATAGGTTTTAAGATTCTTATTAGTCAGGTATATTCTTAGGCGTTTAAGATGGGGTGTTGAGTCCACTTCGTTGAGCAAGGAGTAGCTCTTGTCTATTACATATTTGGCTTATGGAACGGTATCTGTGTTGATTTCAATCTCTGGTTTTATGCAGCACCCCAACTCACCTTTCCCCTTAAGCAAGCGTAAGTTGGTTTTCTACATTTGAGACCCTATTCTGTTTTGTAATTCAGTTCCTGTGAAGCCAAGTTTACATTCCGTGTATTATTGATACCTTATGATGTTTCTTTTTCTGTGTGACTTATTTCACTTAGAATCATCGTACCTGAATCCACTCATTATGCTGCTACTGGCCTGATGACATAGATTTCATTGCTGAGTGATATTGCATTCTACGTAAGTACCACAACTTCTTTATCCATTTTTCGCTTTCTGCGATATTGAACTTGTACCGTAAACGAGGTTCTTGTAAACAGAGCCGTCCCAAATTTTGGCGTGGCTGTGTCTTTTTGATTTTAATTTCCCTAAGCTATAGGACCATAAGTGGAAGTGCCCTAGGCTCTGTTGCTTTGTTTTTTAGATGTTTCAGGAAACACCATACAATTCTCCAGAGTGGCTTTTGGCAATTTACATCGCACCCATCAGCATAACAAGGCTCCCAGTTCTCATTGGCCTTTCCTGCCTCTCTGGATTATACACTTTTTTCAGATGGCCCTTTTGACCAGGGGGGCAGTGAGACTTCATTGTAGTGCAGATTTCCTTTGCAAGCTTGCTTGGTTGGCCAAAAAGGGCGTATGCGTTTTTTCCTGAATATATTCAGGAAAAAACGCATACGCCCTTTTGGCCAAGTGCATCATTGTGGACGTTCTGCCTCTTTTCCTATGCTTTACATGCAATTCCAGTCTACCTCCTGAAATCGGTTTCCTGCAATTCTGCCTCGCTTTCAAGTCCTCTTGGCAGGCTTACTTCAATATATTTTTGGACGATAGCTGTCATTTATAACTCTGCAGGTTTGTGAATTACAGGGCCCCGGAGCTCCTTTCTTCAACTCGCTTTCTTGTGAGCTGGCCGAAACACCGCAGCATTGCTTCAGGCCCTAGTGTGGTTCCGGCATGGCACACTTAGCCTTTGGTTAATTCCTCTTCCTGGTGGGAAATGAGAGTTAAATTTGCCCGTCCAGACACCTCCAGCTAATCTCTCATTGGTTCTCCCTATTCCTGTTCATTTTCCACAGAAATTGCAAACTGGGCCAAACAGGAGGTTAAAGACACTGACTCTCCAAGTGGAGAGAGTGTTAGTAAAGCGTCTGGAATGTTGCACCCGAGTACCAGGGGACGAAAACTGAGACACATTTGAACACGTTTCCCGATCACACGGTGGATCATACTCTAGGTTCCACATGCATGTTTTAGCTGAAGGAAGAATCCCTTAAACCTGGAGAGTTGAGACCCATGGAATGGGTACCATGCAATATGAATTCAAAGGGTCTGCATTTGCTCACCGAACCTCACCAATCCTATCACTGCTGCATTTATGCCGCTGTACACACGCTGCATTCTCTTTCGGAGACATATAAATCCATAGGTTTTAAGATTCTTACTAGTCAGGTATATTCTTAGGCGTTTAATATGGGGTGTTGAGTCCACTTCGTTGAGGAAGCAGTAGCTCTTGTCTATTACATATTTGGCTTATGAAAAGGTATCTGTGCTAATTTCAATCTCTGGTTTTATGCAGCACCCCAACTCACCTTTCCCCTTAAGCAAGCATAAGTTGGTTTTCTACATATGAGACCCTATTCTGTTTTGTAATTCAGTTCCTGTGTAGCCAAGTTTACATTCCATGTATTAGTGATAACTTATGATGTTTCTTTTCCTCTGTGACTTATTTCACTTAGAATCATCGTACCTGAATCCACTCATTATGCTGCTAAGGGCCTGATGACATAGATTTCATTGCTGAGTGATATTGCATTGTACGTAAGTACCACAACTTCTTTATCCATTTTTTGCTTTCTGCGATATTGAACTTGTACCGTAAACGAGGTTCTTGTAAACAGAACCGTCCCAAACTTTAGGGTGGCTGTGTCTTTTTGATTTTAATTTCCCTAAGCTATAGGACCATAAGTGGAAGTGCCCTAGGCTCTGTTGCTTTGTTTTTTAGATGTTTCAGGAAACACCATACACTTCTCCAGAGTGGCTTTTGGCAATTTACATCCCAGCCATCAGCATAACAAGGCTCCCAGTTCTCCATGGCCTGTCCTGCCTCTCTGGATTATACACTTTTTTCAGATGGCCCTTTTGACCGGGGGGCAGTGAGACTTCATTGTAGTGCAGATTTCCTTTGCAAGCTTGCTTGGTTGGCCAAAAAGGGCGTATGCGTTTTTTCCTGAATATATTCAGGGAAAAACGCATACGCCCTTTTTGGCCAAGTGCATCATTGTGGACGTTCTGCCTCTTTTCCTATGCTTTACATGCAATTGCAGTCTACCTCCTGAAATCGGTTTCCTGCAATTCTGCCCCGCTTTCAAGTCCTCTTGGCAGCCTTACTTCAATATATTTTTGGACGATAGCTGTCATTTATAACTCTGCAGGTTTGTGAATTACAGGGCCCCGGAGCTCCATTCTTCAACTCGCTTTCTTGTGAGCTGGCCGCAACACCGCAGGATTGCTTCAGGCCCTAGTGTGGTTCCCGCATGGCACGCTGAGCCTTTGGTTAATTCCACTTCCTGCTGGGAATTGAGAGTTAAATTTGCTTGTCCAGACACCTCCATCTACTCTCTCATTGGTTCTCCCTATTCCTGTTCCTTTTCCGCAGAAATTGCAAACTGGGCCAAACAGGAGGTTAAAGGCACTGACTCTCCAAGTGGGGAGAGTGTTAGTAAAGCGTCTGGAATGTTGCACCCGAGTACCAGGGGACGAAAACTGAGACACATTTGAACACGTTTCCCGATCACACGGTGGATCATACTCTGGGTTCCACATGCATGTTTTAGCTAAAGGAAGAATCCCTAAAACCTGGAGAGTTGAGAACCATGGAATGGGTACCATGCAATATGAATTCAAAGGGTCTGCATTTGCTCACCGAACCTCACCAATCCTATCACTTCTGCTTTTATGTCGCTGTACACACGCTGGATTCTCTTTCGGAGACATATAAATCCATAGGTTTTAAGATTCTTACTAGTCAGGTATATTCTTAGCCGTTTAATATGGGGTGTTGAGTCCACTTCGTTGAGGAAGCAGTAGCTCTTGTCTATTACATATTTGGCTTATGAAAAGGTATCTGTGCTAATTTCAATCTCTGGTTTTATGCAGCACCCCAACTCACCTTTCCCCTTAAGCAAGCATAAGTTGGTTTTCTACATTTGAGACCCTATTCTGTTTTGTAATTCAGTTCCTGTGAGCCAAGTTTACATTCCTTGTATTAGTGATACCTTATGATGTTTCTTTTTCTGTGTGACTTATTTCACTTAGAATCATCGTACCTGTATCCACTCATTATGCTGCTACTGGCCTGATGACATAGATTTCATTGCTGAGTGATATTGCATTCTACGTAAGTACCACAACTTCTTTATCCATTTTTCGCTTTCTGCGATATTGAACTTGTACCGTAAACGAGGTTCTTGTAAACAGAGCCGTCCCAAACTTTGGGGTGGCTGTGTCTTTTTGATTTTAATTTCCCTAAGCTATAGGACCATAAGTGGAAGTGCCCTAGGCTCTGTTGCTTTGTTTTTTAGATGTTTCAGGAAACACCATACACTTCTCCAGAGTGGCTTTTGGCAATTTACATCGCACCCATCACAATAACAAGGCTCCCAGTTTTCATTGGCCTGTCCTGCCTCTCTGGATTATACACTTTTTTCAGATGGCCCTTTTGACTGTGGGGCAGTGAGACTTCATTGTAGTGCAGATTTCCTTTGCAAGCTTGCTTGGTTGGCCAAAAAGGGCGTATGCGTTTTTTCCTGAATATATTCAGGAAAAAACGCATATGCCCTTTATGGCCAAGTGCATCATTGTGGACGTTCTGCCTCTTTTCCTATGCTTTACATGCAATTCCAGTCTACCTTCTGAAATCGGTTTCCTGCAATTCTGCCCCGCTTTCAAGTCCTCTTGGCAGCCTTACTTCAATATATTTTTGGACGATAGCTGTCATTTATAACTCTGCAGGTTTGTGAATTACAGGGCCTCTGTGCTCCTTTCTTCAACTCGCTTTCTTGTGAGCTGGCCGCAACACCGCAAGATTGCTTCAGGCCCTAGTGTGGTTTTGGCATGGCACGCTGAGCCTTTGGTTAATTCCTCTTCCTGGTGGGAAATGAGAGTTAAATTTGCCCGTCCAGACACCTCCAGCTAGTCTCTCATTGGTTCTCCCTATTCCTGTTCATTTTCCGCAGAAATTGCAAACTGGGCCAAACAGGAGGTTAAAGGCACTGACTCTCCAAGTGGGGAGAGTGTTAGTAAAGCGTCTGGAATGTTGCACCCGAGTACCAGAGGACGAAAACTGAGACACAATTGAACACGTTTCCCGATCACATGGTGGATCATACTCTGGGTTCCACATGCATGTTTTAGCTGAAGGAAGAATCCCTTAAACCTGGAGAGTTGAGACCCATGGAATGGGAACCATGCAATATGACTTCAAAGGGTCTGCATTTGCTCACCGATCCTCACCAATCCGATCACTGCTGCGTTTATGCCGCTGTCCACACGCTTGATTCTCTTTCGGAGACATATAAATCCATAGGTCTTAAGATTCTTACTAGTCAGGTATATTCTTAGGCGTTTAATATGGCGTCTTGAGTCCACTTCGTTGAGCAAGGAGTAGCTCTTGTCTATTACATATTTGGCTTATGGAAAGGTATCTGTGTTAATTTCAATCTCTGGTTTTATGCAGCACCCCAACTCACCTTTCCCCTTAAGCAAGCATAAGTTGGTTTTCTACATTTGAGACCCTATTCTGTTTTGTAATTCAGTTCCTGTGTAGCCAAGTTTACATTCCGTGTATTAGTGATATCTTATGATGTTTCTTTTCCTGTGTGACTTATTTCACTTAGAATCATCGTACCTGAATCCACTCATTATGCTGCTACTGGCCTGATGACATAGATTTCATTGCTGAGTGATATTGCATTGTACGGAAGTACCACAACTTCTTTATCCATTTTTCGCTTTCTGCAATATTGAACTTGTACCGTAAACGAGGTTCTTGTAAACAGAGCCATCCCAAACTTTGGCGTGGCTGTGTCTTTTTGATTTTAATTTCCCTAAGCTATAGGACCATAAGTGGAAGTGCCCTAGACTCTGTTGCTTTGTTTTTTAGATGTTTCAGGAAACACCATACACTTCTCCAGAGTGGCTTTTGGCAATTTACATCGCACCCATCAGCATAACAAGGCTCCCAGTTCTCCATGGCCTGTCCTGTCTTTCTGGGTTTTACAGTGTTTTCAGATGGCCCTTTTGACCGGGGGGCAGTGAGACTTCTTTGTAGTGCAGATTTTCTTTGCAAGCTTGCTTGGTTGGCCACAAAGGGCGTATGCGTTTTTTCTGGAATATATTCAGGGAAAAACGCATATGCCCTTTTTGGCCAAGTGCATCATTGTGGACGTTCTGCCTCTTTTCCTATGCTTTACATGCAATTCCAGTCTACCTCCTGAAATCGGTTTCCTGAAATTCTGCCCCGCTTTCAAGTCCTGTTGGCAGCCTTACTTCAATATATTTTTGGACGATAGCTGTCATTTATAACTCTGCAGGTTTTTGAATTACAGTGCCCCTGCTCTCCTTTCTTCAACTCGCTTTCTTGTGAGCTGGCTGGAACACCGCAGGATTGCTTCAGGCCCTAGTGTGGTTCCGGCATGGCTCGCTGAGCCTTTTGTTAATTCCTCTTCCTGGTGGGAAATGAGAGTTTAATTTGCCCGTCCAGACACCTCCAGCTAGTCTCTCATTGGTTCTCCCTATTCCTGTTCATTTTCCGCAGAAATTGCAAACTGGGCCAAACAGGAGTTTAAAGGCACTGACTCTCCAAGTGGGGAGAGTGTTAGTAAAGCATCTGGAATGTTGCACCCGAGTACCAGGGGACGAAAACTGAGACACATTTGAACACGTTTCCCGATCACACGGTGGATCATACTCTGGGTTCCACATGCATGTTTTAGCTGAAGGAAGAATCCCTTAAACCTGTAGAGTTGAGACCCATGGAATGGGTACCATGCAATATGACTTCAAAGGGTCTGCATTTGCTCACCGAACCTCACCAATCCTATCACTGCTGCATTTATGCCGCTGTACACACACTTGATTCTCTTTCGGAGACATATAAATCCATAGGTTTTAAGATTCTTATTAGTCAGGTATATGCTTAGGCGTTTAAGATGGGGTGTTGAGTCCACTTCGTTGAGCAAGGAGTAGCTCTTGTCTATTACATATTTGGCTTATGGAACGGTATCTGTGTTGATTTCAATCTCTGGTTTTATGCAGCACCCCAACTCACCTTTCCCCTTAAGCAAGCGTAAGTTGGTTTTCTACATTTGAGACCCTATTCTGTTTTGTAATTCAGTTCCTGTGTAGCCAAGTTTACATTCCGTGTATTATTGATACCTTATGATGTTTCTTTTTCTGTGTGACTTATTTCACTTAGAATCATCGTACCTGAATCCACTCATTATGCTGCTACTGGCCTGATGACATAGATTTCATTGCTGAGTGATATTGCATTCTACGTAAGTACCACAACTTCTTTATCCATTTTTCGCTTTCTGCGATATTGAACTTGTACCGTAAACGAGGTTCTTGTAAACAGAGCCGTCCCAAACTTTGGCGTGGCTGTGTCTTTTTGATTTTAATTTCCCTAAGCTATAGGACCATAAGTGGAAGTGCCCTAGGCTCTGTTGCTTTGTTTTTTAGATGTTTCAGGAAACACCATACAATTCTCCAGAGTGGCTTTTGGCAATTTACATCGCAACCATCAGCATAACAATGCTCCCAGTTCTCATTGGCCTGTCCTGCCTCTCTGGATTATACACTTTTTTCAGATGGCCCTTTTGACCAGAGGGCAGTGAGACTTCATTGTAGTGCAGATTTCCTTTGCAAGCTTGCTTGGTTGGCCAAAAAGGGCGTATGCGTTTTTTCCTGAATATATTCAGGAAAAAACGCATACGCCCTTTTGGCCAAGTGCATCATTGTGGACGTTCTGCCTCTTTTCCTATGCTTTACATGCAATTCCAGTCTACCTCCTGAAATCGGTTTCCTGCAATTCTGCCTCACTTTCAAGTCCTCTTGGCAGGCTTACTTCAATATATTTTTGGACGATAGCTGTCATTTATAACTCTGCAGGTTTGTGAATTACAGGGCCCCGGAGCTCCTTTCTTCAACTCGCTTTCTTGTGAGCTGGCCGCAACACCGCAGCATTGCTTCAGGCCCTAGTGTGGTTGTGGCATGGCACGCTGAGCCTTTGGTTAATTCCTCTTCCTGGTGGGAAATGAGAGTTAAATTTGCCCGTCCAGACATCTGCAGCTAATCTCTCATTGGTTCTCCCTATTCCTGTTCATTTTCCGCAGAAATTGCAAACTGGGCCAAACAGGAGGTTAAAGGCACTGACTCTCCAAGTGGGGAGAGTGTTAGTAAAGCGTCTGGAATGTTGCACCCGAGTACCAGGGGACGAAAACTGAGACACATTTGAACACGTTTCCCGATCACACGGTGGATCATACTCTAGGTTCCACATGCATATTTTAGCTGAAGGAAGAATCCCTTAAACCTGGAGAGTTGAGACCCATGGAATGGGTACCATGCAATATGACTTCAAAGGGTCTGCATTTGCTCACCGAACCTCACCAATCCTATCACTGCTGAATTTATGCCGCTGTACACATGCTTGATTCTCTTTCGGAGACATATAAATCCATAGGTTTTAAGATTCTTACTAGTCAGGTATATTCTTAGGCGTTTAATATGGGGTGTTGAGTCCACTTCGGTGAGCAAGGAGTAGCTCTTGTCTATTACATATTTGGCTTATGGAACGGTATCTGTGCTAATTTCAATCTCTGGTTTTATTCAGCACCCCAACTCACCATTCCCCTTAAGCAACCGTAAGTTGGTTTTCTACATTTGAGACCCTGTTCTGTTTTGTAATTCAGTTCCTGTGTAGCCAAGTTTACATTCCGTGTATTAGTGATACCTTATGATGTTTCTTTTTCTGTGTGACTTATTTCACTTAGAATCATCGTACCTGAATCCACTCATTATGCTGCTACTGGCCTGATGACATAGATTTCATTGCTGAGTGATATTGCATTCTACGTAAGTACCACAATTTCTTTATCCATTTTTCGCTTTCTGCGATATTGAACTTGTACCGTAAACGAGGTTCTTGTAAACAGAGCCATCCCAAACTTTGGCGTGGCTGTGTCTTTTTGATTTTAATTTCCCTAAGCTATAGGACCATAAGTGGAAGTGCCCTAGACTCTGTTGCTTTGTTTTTTAGATGTTTCAGGAAACACCATACACTTCTCCAGAGTGGCTTTTGGCAATTTACATCGCACCCATCAGCATAACAAGGCTCCCAGTTCTCCATGGCCTGTCCTGCCTTTCTGGGTTTTACAGTGTTTTCAGATGGCCCTTTTGACCGGGGGGCAGTGAGACTTCTTTGTAGTGCAGATTTTCTTTGCAAGCTTGCTTGGTTGGCCACAAAGGGCGTATGCGTTTTTTCCTGAATATATTCAGGGAAAAACGCATACGCCCTTTTTGGCCAAGTGCATCATTGTGGACGTTCTGCCTCTTTTCCTATGCTTTACATGCAATTCCAGTCTACCTCCTGAAATCGGTTTCCTGAAATTCTGCCCCGCTTTCAAGTCCTCTTGGCAGCCTTACTTCAATATATTTTTGGACGATAGCTGTCATTTATAACTCTGCAGGTTTTTGAATTACAGTGCCCCTGCTCTCCTTTCTTCAACTCGCTTTCTTGTGAGCTGGCTGCAACACCGCAGGATTGCTTCAGGCCCTAGTGTGGTTCCGGCATGGCTCGCTGAGCCTTTTGTTAATTCCTCTTCCTGGTGGGAAATGAGAGTTAAATTTGCCCGTCCAGACACCTCCAGCTAGTCTCTCATTGGTTCTCCCTATTCCTGTTCATTTTCCGCAGAAATTGCAAATTGGGCCAAACAGGAGTTTAAAGGCACTGACTCTCCAAGTGGGGAGAGTGTTAGTAAAGCGTCTGGAATGTTGCACCCGAGTACCAGGTGACGAAAACTGAGACACATTTGAACACGTTTCCCGATCACACAGTGGATCATACTCTGGGTTCCACATGCATGTTTTAGCTGAAGGAAGTATCCCTTAAACCTGGAGAGTTGAGACCCATGGAATGGGTACCATGCAATATGACTTCAAAGGGTCTGCATTTGCTCACCGAACCTCACCAATCCTATCACTGCTGCATTTATGCCGCTGTACACATGCTTGATTCTCTTTTGGAGACATATAAATCCATAGGTTTTAAGATTCTTACTAGTCAGGTATATTCTTAGGCGTTTAATATGGGGTGTTGAGTCCACTTCGTTGAGCAAGGAGTAGCTCTTGTCTATTACATATTTGGCTTATGGAACGGTATCTGTGCTAATTTCAATCTCTGGTTTTATGCAGCACCCCAACTCACCATTCCCCTTAAGCAAGCATAAGTTGGTTTTCTACATTTGAGACCCTGTTCTGTTTTGTAATTCAGTTCCCGTGTAGCCAAGTTTACATTCCGTGTATTAGTGATACCTTATGATGTTTCTTTTTCTGTGTGACTTATTTCACTTAGAATCATCGTACCTGAATCCACTCATTATGCTGCTACTGGCCTGATGACATAGATTTCATTGCTGAGTGATATTGCATTGTACGTAAGTACCACAAATTCTTTATCCATTTTTCGCTTTCTGCGATATTGAACTTGTACCGTATACGAGGTTCTTGTAAACAGAGCCGTCCCAAACTTTGGGGTGGCTGTGTCTTTTTGATTTTAATTTCCCTAAGCTATAGGACCATAAGTGGAAGTGCCCTAGGCTCTGTTGCTTTGTTTTTTAGATGTTTCAGGAAACACCATACACTTCTCCAGAGTGGCTGTTGGCAATTTACATCCCGCCCATCAGCATAAGAAGGCTCCCAGTTCTCCATGGCCTGTCCTCCCTTTCTGGATTTTACACTTTTTTCAGATGTCCCTTTTGACCGGGGGGCAGTGAGACTTCATTGTAGTGCAGATTTCCTTTGCAAGCTTGGTTGGTTGGCGAAAAAGGGCGTATGCGTTTTTTCTTGAATATGTTCAGGAAAAAACGCATACGCCCTTTTTGGCCAAGTGCATCATTGTGGACGTTCTGCCTCTATTCGTATGCTTTACATGCAATTCCAGTCTACCTCCTGAAATCGGTTTCCTGCAATTCTGCCTCGCTTTCAAGTCCTCTTGGCAGGCTTACTTCAATATATTTTTGGACGATAGCTGTCATTTATAACTCTGCAGGTTTGTGAATTACAGGGCCCCGGAGCTCCTTTCTTCAACTCGCTTTCTTGTGAGCTGGCCGCAACACCGCAGGATTGCTTCAGGCCCTAGTGTGGTTCCGGCATGGCACGCTGAGCCTTTGGTTAATTCCTCTTCCTGGTGGGAAATGAGAGTTAAATTTGCCCGTCCAGACACCTCCAGCTAGTCTCTCATTGGTTCTCCCTATTCCTGTTCATTTTCCACAGAAATTGCAAACTGGGCCAAACAGGAGTTTAAAGGCACTGACTCTCCAAGTGGGGAGAGTGTAAGTAAAGCGTCTGGAATGTTACACCCGAGTACCAGCGGACGAAAACTGAGACACATTTGAACACGTTTCCCGATCACACGGTGGATCATACTCTGTTTTCCACATGCATGTTTTAGCTGAAGGAAGAATCCCTTAAACCTGGAGAGTTGAGACCCATGTAATGGGTACCATGCAATATGACTTCAAAGGGTCTGCATTTGCTCACCGAACCTCACCAATCCTATCACTGCTGCATTTATGCCGCTGTACACACACTTGATTCTCTTTCGGAGACATATAAATCCATAGGTTTTAAGATTCTTATTAGTCAGGTATATTCTTAGGCGTTTAAGATGGGGTGTTGAGTCCACTTCGTTGAGCAAGGAGTAGCTCTTGTCTATTACATATTTGGCTTATGGAACGGTATCTGTGTTGATTTCAATCTCTGGTTTTATGCAGCACCCCAACTCACCTTTCCCCTTAAGCAAGCGTAAGTTGGTTTTCTACATTTGAGACCCTATTCTGTTTTGTAATTCAGTTCCTGTGTAGCCAAGTTTACATTCCGTGTATTATTGATACCTTATGATGTTTCTTTTTCTGTGTGACTTATTTCACTTAGAATCATCGTACCTGAATCCACTCATTATGCTGCTACTGGCCTGATGACATAGATTTCATTGCTGAGTGATATTGCATTCTACGTAAGTACCACAACTTCTTTATCCATTTTTCGCTTTCTGCGATATTGAACTTGTACTTTAAACGAGGTTCTTGTAAACAGAGCCGTCCCAAACTTTGGCGTGGCTGTGTCTTTTTGATTTTAATTTCCCTAAGCTATAGGACCGTAAGTGGAAGTGCCCTAGGCTCTGTTGCTTTGTTTTTTAGATGTTTCAGGAAACACCATACAATTCTCCAGAGTGGCTTTTGGCAATTTACATCGCACCCATCACCATAACAAGGCTCCCAGTTCTCATTGGCCTGTCCTGCCTCTCTGGATTATACACTTTTTTCAGATGGCCCTTTTGACCGGGGGGCAGTGAGACTTCATTGTAGTGCAGATTTCCTTTGCAAGCTTGCTTGGTTGGCCAAAAAGGGCGTATGAGTTTTTTCCTGAATATATTCAGGAAAAAACGCATATGCCCTTTTGGCCAAGTGCATCATTGTGGACGTTCTGCCTCTTTTCCTATGCTTTACATGCAATTCCAGTCTACCTCCTGAAATCGGTTTCCTGCAATTCTGCCTCTCTTTCAAGTCCTCTTGGCAGGCTTACTTCAATATATTTTTGGACGATAGCTGTCATTTAAAACTCTGCAGGTTTGTGAATTACAGGGCCCCAGAGCTCCTTTCTTCAACTCACTTTCTTGTGAGCTGGCCGCAACACCGCAAGATTGCTTCAGGCCCTAGTGTGGTTCCGGCATGGCACGCTGAGCCTTTGGTTAATTCCTCTTCCTGGTGGGAAATGAGAGTTAAATTTGCCCGTCCAGACACCTCCAGTTAGTCTCTCATTGGTTCTCCCTATTCCTGTTCATTTTCCACAGAAATTGCAAACTGGGCCAAACAGGAGTTTAAAGGCACTGACTCTCCAAGTGGGGAGAGTGTTAGTAAAGCGTCTGGAATGTTGCACCCGAGTACCAGGGGACGAAAACTGAGACACATTTGAACACGTTTCCCGATCACACGGTGGTCATACTCTGGGTTCCACATGCATGTTTTAGCTGAAGGAAGAATCCCTTAAACCTGGAGAGTTGAGACCCATGGAATGGGTACCATGCAATATGACTTCAAAGGGTCTGCATTTGCTCACCGAACCTCAACAATCCTATCACTGCTGCATTTATGCCGCTGTACACACGCTTGATTCTCTTTCGGAGACATATAAATCCATAGGTTTTAAGATTCTTACTAGTCAGGTATATTCTTAGGCGTTTAAGATGGGGTGTTGAGTCCACTTCGTTGAGCAAGGACTAGCTCTTGTCTATTACATATTTGGCTTATGGAAAGGTATCTGTGCTGATTTCAATCTCTGGTTTTATGCAGCACCCCAACTCACCTTTCCCCTTAAGCAAGCATAAGTTGGTTTTCTACATTTGAGACCCTATTCTGTTTTGTAATTCAGTTCCTGTGTAGCCAAGTTTACATTCCGTGTATTAGTGATACCTTATGATGTTTCTTTTTCTGTGTGACTTATTTCACTTAGAATCATCGTACCTGAATCCACTCATTATGCTTCTACTGGCCTGATGACATAGATTTCATTGCTGAGTGATATTGCATTCTACGTAAGTACCACAACTTCTTTATCCATTTTTCGCTTTCTGTGATATTGAACTTGTACCGTAAACGAGGTTCTTGTAAACAGAACCGTCCCAAACGTTGGGGTGGCTGTGTCTTTTTGATTTTAATTTCCCTAAGCTATAGGACCATAAGTGGAAGTGCACTAGGCTCTGTTGCTTTGTTTTTTAGATGTTTCAAGAAACACCATACAATTCTCCAGAGTGGCTTTTGGCAATTTACATCGCACCCATCAGCATAACAAGGCTCCCAGTTCTCATTGGCCTTTCCTGCCTCTCTGGATTATACACTTTTTTCAGATGGCCCTTTTGACCGGGGGGCAGTGAGACTTCATTGTAGTGCAGATTTCCTTTGCAAGCTTGCTTGGTTGGCCAAAAAGGGCGTATGCGTTTTTTCCTGAATATATTCAGGAAAAAACGCATACGCCCTTTTTGGCCAAGTGCATCATTGTGGACGTTCTGCCTCTTTTCCTATGCTTTACATGCAATTCCAGTCTACCTCCTGAAATCGGTTTCCTGCAATTCTGCCTCGCTTTCAAGTCCTCTTGGCAGGCTTACTTCAATATATTTTTGGACGATAGCTGTCATTTATAACTCTGCAGGTTTGTGAATTACAGGGCCCCGGAGCTCCTTTCTTCAACTCGCTTTCTTGTGAGCTGGCCGCAACACCGCAGCATTGCTTCAGGCCCTAGTGTGGTTCCGGCATGGCACGCTGAGCCTTTGGTTAATTCCTCTTCCTGGTGGGAAATGAGAGTTAAATTTGCCCGTCCAGACACCTCCAGCTAGTCTCTCATTGGTTCTCCCTATTCCTGTTCATTTTCCGCAGAAATTGCAAACTGGGCCAAACAGGAGGTTAAAGGCACTGACTCTCCAAGTGGGGAGAGTGTTAGTAAAGCGTCTGGAATGTTGCACCCGAGTACCAGGGGACGAAAACTGAGACACATTTGAACACGTTTCCCGATCACACGGTGGATCATACTCTAGGTTCCACATGCATGTTTTAGCTGAAGGAAGAATCCCTTAAACCTGGAGAGTTGAGACCCATAGAATGGGTACCATGCAATATGACTTCAAAGGGTCTGCATTTGCTCACCGAACCTCACCAATCCTATCACTGCTGCATTTATGCCGCTGCACACACGCTTGATTCTCTTTCAGAGACATATAAATCCATAGGTTTTAAGATTCTTACTAGTCAGGTATATTCTTAGGCGTTTAATATGGGGTGTTGAGTCCACTTCGTTGAGGAAGCAGTAGCTCTTGTCTATTACATATTTGGCTTATGAAAAGGTATCTGTGCTAATTTCAATCTCTGGTTTTATGCAGCACCCCAACTCACCTTTCCCCTTAAGCAAGCATAAGTTGGTTTTCTACATTTGAGACCCTGTTCTGTTTTGTAATTCAGTTCCTGTGTAGCCAAGTTTACATTCCGTGTATTAGAGATACCTTATGATGTTTCTTTTTCTGTGTGACTTATTTCACTTAGAATCATCGTACCTGAATCCACTCATTATGCTGCTACTGGCCTGATGACATAGATTTCATTGCTGAGTGATATTGCATTGTACGTAAGTACCACAACTTCTTTATCCATTTTTCGCTTTCTGCGATATTGAACTTGTACCGTAAACGAGGTTCTTGTAAACAGAGCCGTCCCAAACTTTAGGGTGGCTGTGTCTTTTTGATTTTAATTTCCCTAAGCTATAGGACCATAAGTGGAAGTGCCCTAGGCTCTGTTGCTTTGTTTTTTAGATGTTTCAGGAAACACCATACACTTCTCCAGAGTGGCTTTTGGCAATTTACATCCCAGCCATCAGCATAACAAGGCTCCCAGTTCTCCATGGACTGTCCTGCCTTTCTGGATTATACACTTTTTTCACATGGCCCTTTTGACCGGGGGGCAGTGAGACTTCATTGTAGTGCAGATTTCCTTTGCAAGCTTGCTTGGTTGGCCAAAAAGGGCGTATGCGTTTTTTCCTGAATATATTCAGGAAAAAACGCATACGCCCTTTTTGGCCAAGTGCATCATTGTGGACGTTCTGCCTCTTTTCCTATGCTTTACATGCAATAGCAGTCTACCTCCTGAAATCGGTTTCCTGCAAATCTGCCCCGCTTTCAAGTCCTCTTGGCAGCCTTACTTCAATATATTTTTGGACGATAGCTGTCATTTATAACTCTGCAGGTTTGTGAATTACAGGGCCTCTGAGCTCCTTTCTTCAACTCGCTTTCTTGTGAGCTGGCCGCAACACCGCAGGATTGCTTCAGGCCCCAGTGTGGTTTTGGCATGGCTCGCTGAGCCTTTGGTTAATTCCTCTTCCTGGTGTGAAATGAGAGTTAAATTTGCCCGTCCAGACACCTCCAGCTAGTCTCTCATTGGTTCTCCCTATTCCTGTTCATTTTCCGCAGAAATTGCAAAATGGGCCAAACAGGAGGTTAAAGACACTGACTCTCCAAGTAGGGAGAGTGTTAGTAAAGCGTCTGGAATGTGGCACCCGAGTACCAGGGGACGACAACTGAGACACATATGAACACATTTCCCGATCACACAGTGGATCATACTCTGGGTTCCACATGCATGTTTTGGCAGAAGGAAGAATCCCTTAAACCTGGATAGTTGAGAACCTTGGAATGGGTACCATGCAATATGAATTCAAAGGGTCTGCATTTGCTCACCGAACCTCACCAATCCAATCACTGCTGCGTTTATGCCGCTGTACACACGCTTGATTCTCTTTCGGAGACATATAAATCCATAGGTTTTAAGATTCTTACTAGTCAGGTATATTCTTAGTCGTTTAATATGGGGTGTTGAGTGCACTTCGTTGAGCAAGGAGTAGCTCTTGTCTATTACATATTTGGCTTATGGAACGGTATCTGTGCTAATTTCAACCTCTGGTTTTATGCAGCACCCCAACTCACCATTCCCCTTAAGCAAGCATAAGTTGGTTTTCTACATTTGAGACCCTGTTCTGTTTTGTAATTCAGTTCCTGTGTAGCCAAGTTTACATTCCGTGTATTAGTGATACCTTATGATGTTTCTTTTTCTGTGTGACTTATTTCACTTAGAATCATCGTACCTGAATCCACTCATTATGCTGCTACTTGCCTGATGACATAGATTTCATTGCTGAGTGATATTGCATTCTATGTAAGTACCACAACTTCTTTATCCATTTTTCGCTTTCTGCGATATTGAACTTGTACCGTAAACGAGGTTCTTGTAAACAGAGCCGTCCCAAACTATGGCGTGGCTGTGTCTTTTTGATTTTAATTTCCCTAAGCTATAGGACCATAAGTGGAAGTGCCCTAGGCTCTGTTGCTTTGTTTTTTAGATGTTTCAGGGAACACCATACACTTCTCCAGAGTGGCTTTTGGCAATTTACATCGCACCCATCAGCATAACAAGGCTCCCAGTTCTCATTGGCCTTTCCTGCCTCTCTGGATTATACACTTTTTTCAGATGGCCCTTTTGACCGGGGGGGCAGTGAGACTTCATTGTAGTGCAGATTTCCTTTGCAAGCTTGCTTGGTTGGCCAAAAAGGGCGTATGCGTTTTTTCCTGAATATATTCAGGAAAAAACTCATACGCCCTTTTGGCCAAGTGCATCATTGTGGACGTTCTGCCTCTTTTCCTATGCTTTACATGCAATTCCAGTCTACCTCCTGAAATCGGTTTCCTGCAATTCTTCCTCGCTTTCAAGTCCTCTTGGCAGGCTTACTTCAATATATTTTTGGACGATAGCTGTCATTTATAACTCTGCAGGTTTGTGAATTACAGGGCCCCGGAGCTCCTTTCTTCAACTCGCTTTCTTGTGAGCTGGCCGCAACACAGCAGCATTGCTTCAGGCCCTAGTGTGGTTCCGGCATGGCACACTGAGCCTTTGGTTAATTCCTCTTCCTGGTGGGAAATGAGAGTTAAATTTGCCCGTCCAGACACCTCCAGCTAATCTCTCATTGGTTCTCCCTATTCCTGTTCATTTTCCACAGAAATTGCAAACTGGGCCAAACAGGAGGTTAAAGACACTGACTCTCCAAGTGGAGAGAGTGTTAGTAAAGCGTCTGGAATGTTGCACCCGAGTACCAGGGGACGAAAACTGAGACACATTTGAACACGTTTCCCGATCACACGGTGGATCATACTCTAGGTTCCACATGCATGTTTTAGCTGAAGGAAGAATCCCTTAAACCTGGAGAGTTGAGACCCATGGAATGGGTACCATGCAATATGAATTCAAAGGGTCTGCATTTGCTCACCGAACCTCACCAATCCTATCACTGCTGCATTTATGCCGCTGTACACATGCTGCATTCTCTTTCGGAGACATATAAATCCATAGGTTTTAAGATTCTTACTAGTCAGGTATATTCTTAGGCGTTTAATATGGGGTGTTGAGTCCACTTCGTTGAGGAAGCAGTAGCTCTTGTCTATTACATATTTGGCTTATGAAAAGGTATCTGTGCTAATTTCAATCTCTGGTTTTATGCAGCACCCCAACTCACCTTTCCCCTTAAGCAAGCATAAGTTGGTTTTCTACATTTGAGACCCTATTCTGTTTTGTAATTCAGTTCCTGTGTAGCCAAGTTTACATTCCATGTATTAGTGATAACTTATGATGTTTATTTTCCTCTGTGACTTATTTCACTTAGAATCATCGTACCTGAATCCACTCATTATGCTGCTAAGGGCCTGATGACATAGATTTCATTGCTGAGTGATATTGCATTGTACGTAAGTACCACAACTTCTTTATCCATTTTTTGCTTTCTGCGATATTGAACTTGTACCGTAAACGAGGTTCTTGTAAACAGAACCGTCCCAAACTTTAGGGTGGCTGTGTCTTTTTGATTTTAATTTCCCTAAGCTATAGGACCATAAGTGGAAGTGCCCTAGGCTCTGTTGCTTTGTTTTTTAGATGTTTCAGGAAACACCATACACTTCTCCAGAGTGGCTTTTGGCAATTTACATCCCAGCCATCAGCATAACAAGGCTCCCAGTTCTCCATGGCCTGTCCTGCCTCTCTGGATTATACACTTTTTTCAGATGGCCCTTTTGACCGGGGGGCAGTGAGACTTCATTGTAGTGCAGATTTCCTTTGCAAGCTTGCTTGGTTGTCCAAAAAGGGCGTATGCGTTTTTTCCTGAATATATTCAGGAAAAAATGCATACGCCCTTTTTGGCCAAGTGCATCATTGTGGACGTTCTGCCTCTTTTCCTATGCTTTACATGCAATAGCAGTCTACCTCCTGAAATCGGTTTCCTGCAATTCTGCCCCGCTTTCAAGTCCTCTTGGCAGCCTTACTTCAATATATTTTTGGACGATAGCTGTCATTTATAACTCTACAGGTTTGTGAATTACAGGGCCCCTGAGCTCCTTTCTTCAAATCGCTTTCTTGTGAGCTGGCCGCAACACCACAGGATTGCTTCAGGCCCTAGTGTGGTTCCGGCATGGCACGCTGAGCCTTTGGTTAATTCCTCTTCCTGGTGGGAAATGAGAGTTAAATTTGCCCGTCCAGACACCTCCAGCTAGTCTCTCATTTGTTCTCCCTATTCCTGTTCATTTTCCGCAGAAATTGCAAACTGGGCCAAACAGGAGGTTAAAGGCACTGACTCTCCACGAGGGGAGAGTGTTAGTAAAGCGTATGGAATGTGGCACCCGAGTACCAGGGGACGAAAACTGAGACACATTTGAACACGTTTCCTGATCACACGGTGGATCATACTCTGTTTTCCACATGCATGTTTTAGCTGAAGGAAGAATCCCTTAAACCTGGAGATTTGAGACCCATGGAATGGGTACCATGCAATATGACTTCAAAGGGTCTGCATTTGCTCACCGAACCTCACCAATCCTATCACTGCTGCATTTATGCCGCTGTACACATGCTTGATTCTCTTTCGGAGACATATAAATCCATAGGTTTTAAGATTCTTACTAGTCAGGTATATTCTTAGGCATTTAATATGGGGTGTTGAGTTCACTTCTTTGAGCAAGGAGTAGCTCTTGTCTATTACATATTTGGCTTATGGAAAGGTATCTGTGCTAATTTCAATCTCTGGTTTTATGCAGCACCCCAACTCACCTTTCCCCTTAAGCACGCATAAGTTGGTTTTCTACATTTGAGACCCTATTCTGTTTTGTAATTCAGTTCCTGTGTAGCCAAGTTTACATTCCGTGTATTAGTGATACCTTATGATGTTTCTTTTTCTCTGTGACTTATTTCACTTAGAATCATCGTACCTGAATCCACTCATTATGCTGCTACTGGCCTGATGACATAGATTTCATTGCTGAGTGATATTGCATTGTACGTAAGAACCACAACTTCTTTATCCATTTTTCGCTTTCTGCGATATTGAACTTGTACCGTAAACGAGGTTCTTGTAAACAGAGCCGTCCCAAACTTTGGGGTGGCTGTGTCTTTTTGATTTTAATTTCCCTAAGCTATAGGACCATAAGTGGAAGTGCCCTAGGCTCTGTTGCTTTGTTTTTTAGATGTTTCAGGAAACACCATACACTTCTCCAGAGTGGCTTTTCGCAATTTACATCCCACCCATCAGAATAACAAGGCTCCCAGTTCTCCATGGCCTGTCCTGCCTTTCTGGATTATACACTTTTTTCAGATGGCCCTTTTGACCGGGGGGCAGTGAGACTTCATTGTAGTGCAGATTTCCTTTGCAAGCTTGCTTGGTTGGCCAAAACGGGCGTATGCGTTTTTTCCTGAATATATTCAGGGAAAAACGCATACGCACTTTTTGGCCAAGTGCATCATTGTGGACGTTCTGCCTCTTTTCCTATGCTTTACATGCAATTACAGTCTACCTCCTGAAATCGGTTTCCTGCAATTCTGCCTCGCTTTCAAGTCCTCTTGGCAGGCTTACTTCAATATATTTTTGGACGATAGCTGTCATTTATAACTCTGCAGGTTTGTGAATTACAGGGCCCCGGAGCTCCATTCTTCAACTCGCTTTCTTGTGAGCTGGCCGCAACACCGCAGGATTGCTTCAGGCCCTAGTGTGGTTCTGGCATGGCTCACTGAGCCTTTCGTTAATTCCTCTTCTTGGTGGGAAATGAGAGTTAAATTCGCCCATCCAGACACCTCCAGCTAGTCTCTCATTGGTTCTCCCTATTCCTGTTCATTTTCCGCAGAAATTGCAAACTGGGCCAAACAGGAGGTTAAAGGCACTGACTCTCCAAGTGGGGAGAGTGTTAGTAAAGCGTCTGGAATGTTGCACCCGAGTACCAGGGGACGAAAACTGAGACACATTTGAACACATTTCCCGATCACACGGTGGATCATACTCTGTTTTCCACATGCATGTTTTAGCTGAAGGAAGAATCCCTTAAACCTGGAGAGTTGAGACCCATGGAATGGGTACCATGCAATATGACTTCAAAGGGTCTGCATTTGCTCACCGAACCTCACCAATCCTATCACTTCTGCTTTTATGTCGCTGTACACACGCTGGATTCTCTTTCGGAGACATATAAATCCATAGGTTTTAAGATTCTTACTAGTCAGGTATATTCTTAGGCATTTAATATGGGGTGTTGAGTCCACTTCGTTGAGGAAGCAGTAGCTCTTGTCTGTTACATATTTGGCTTATGAAAAGGTATCTGTGCTAATTTCAATCTCTGGTTTTATGCAGCACCCCAACTCACCTTTCCCCTTAAGCAAGCATAAGTAGGTTTTCTACATTTGAGACCCTATTCTGTTTTGTAATTCAGTTCCTGTGTAGTCAAGTTTACATTCCGTGTATTAGAGATACCTTATGATGTTTCTTTTTCTGTGTGACTTATTTCACTTAGAATCATCGTACCTGAATCCACTCATTATGCTGCTACTGGCCTGATGACATAGATTTCATTGCTGAGTGATATTGCATTGTACGTAAGTACCACAACTTCTTTATCCGTTTTTCGCTTTCTGCGATATTGAACTTGTACCGTAAACGAGGTTCTTGTAAACAGAGCCGTCCCAAACTTTAGGGTGGCTGTGTCTTTTTGATTTTAATTTCCCTAAGCTATAGGACCATAAGTGGAAGTGCCCTAGGCTCTGTTGCTTTGTTTTTTAGATGTTTCAGGAAACACCATACACTTCTCCAGAGTGGCTTTTGGCAATTTACATCCCAGCCATCAGCATAACAAGGCTCCCAGTTCTCCATGGCCTGTCCTGCCTCGCTTGATTATACACTTTTTTCACATGGCCCTTTTGACCGGGGGGCAGTGAGACTTCATTGTAGTGCAGATTTCCTTTGCAAGCTTGCTTGGTTGGCCAAAAAGGGCGTATGCGTTTTTTCCTGAATATATTCAGGGAAAAACGCATACGCCCTTTTTGGCCAAGTGCATCATTGTGGACGTTCTGCCTCTTTTCCTATGCTTTACATGCAATTGCAGTCTACCTCCTGAAATCGGTTTCCTGCAATTCTGCCCCGCTTTCAAGTCCTCTTGGCAGGCTTACTTCAATATATTTTTGGACGATAGCTGTCATTTATAACTCTGCAGGTTTGTGAATTACAGGGCCTCTGAGCTCCTTTCTTCAACTCGCTTTCTTGTGAGCTGGCCGCAACACCGCAGGATTGCTTCAGGCCCTAGTGTGGTTTTGGCATGGCTCGCTGAGCCTTTGGTTAATTCCTCTTCCTGGTGGGAAATGAGAGTTAAATTTGCCCGTCCAGACACCTCCAGCTAGTCTCTCATTGGTTCTCCCTATTCCTGTTCATTTTCCGCAGAAATTGCAAAATGGGCCAAACAGGAGGTTAAAGACACTGACTCTCCAAGTAGGGAGAGTGTTAGTAAAGCGTCTGGAATGTGGCACCCGAGTACCAGGGGACGACAACTGAGACACATATGAACACATTTCCTGATCACACAGTGGATCATACTCTGGGTTCCACATGCATGTTTTGGCTGAAGGAAGAATCCCTTAAACCTGGATAGTTGAGAACCTTGGAATGGGTACCATGCAATATGAATTCAAAGGGTCTGCATTTGCTCACCGAACCTCACCAATCCAATCACTGCTGCGTTTATGCCGCTGTACACACGCTTGATTCTCTTTCGGAGACATATAAATCCATAGGTTTTAAGATTCTTACTAGTCAGGTATATTCTTAGTCGTTTAATATGGGGTGTTGAGTGCACTTCGTTGAGCAAGGTGTAGCTCTTGTCTATTACATATTTGGCTTATGGAACCGTATCTGTGCTAATTTCAACCTCTGGTTTTATGCAGCACCCCAACTCACCATTCCCCTTAAGCAAGCATAAGTTGGTTTTCTACATTTGAGACCCTGTTCTGTTTTGTAATTCAGTTCCTGTGTAGCCAAGTTTACATTCCGTGTATTAGTGATACCTTATGATGTTTCTTTTTCTGTGTGACTTATTTCACTTAGAATCATCGTACCTGAATCCACTCATTATGCTGCTACTTGCCTGATGACATAGATTTCATTGCTGAGTGATATTGCATTCTACGTAAGTACCACAACTTCTTTATCCATTTTTCGCTTTCTGCGATATTGAACTTGTACCGTAAACGAGGTTCTTGTAAACAGAGCCGTCCCAAACTATGGCGTGGCTGTGTCTTTTTGATTTTAATTTCCCTAAGCTATAGGACCATAAGTGGAAGTGCCTTAGGCTCTGTTGCTTTGTTTTTTAGATGTTTCAGGAAACACCATACACTTCTCCAGAGTGGCTTTTGGCAATTTACATCGCACCCATCACAATAACAAGGCTCCCAGTTCTCATTGGCCTGTCCTGCCTCTCTGGATTATACACTTTTTTCAGATGGCCCTTTTGACCGGGGGGCAGTGAGACTTCATTGTAGTGCAGATTACCTTTGCAAGCTTGCTTGGTTGGCCAAAAAGGGCGTATGCGTTTTTTCCTGAATATATTCAGGAAAAAACGCATACGCTCTTTATGGCCAAGTGCATCATTGTGGACGTTCTGCCTCTTTTCCTATGCTTTACATGCAATTCCAGTCTACCTCCTGAAATCGGTTTCCTGCAATTCTGCCCCGCTTTCAAGTCCTCTTGGCAGCCTTACTTCAATATATTTTTGGACGATAGCTGTCATTTATAACTCTGCAGGTTTGTGAATTACAGGGCCTCTGTGCTCCTTTCTTCAACTCGCTTTCTTGTGAGCTGGCCGCAACACCGCAGGATTGCTTCAGGCCCTAGTGTGGTTTTGGCATGGCTTGCTGAGCCTTTGGTTAATTCCTCTTCCTGGTGTGAAATGAGAGTTAAATTTGCCCGTCCAGACACCTCCAGCTAGTCTCTCATTGGTTCTCCCTATTCCTGTTCATTTTCCGCAGAAATTGCAAACTGGGCCAAACAGGAGGTTAAAGACACTGACTCTCCAAGTAGGGAGAGTGTTAGTAAAGCGTCTGGAATGTGGCACCCGAGTACCAGGGGACGAAAACTGAGACACATTTGAAAACATTTCCCGATCACACAGTGGATCATACTCTGGGTTCCACATGCATGTTTTAGCTGAAGGAAGAATCCCTTAAACCTGGAGAGTTGAGAACCTTGGAATGGGTACCATGCAATATGAATTCAAAGGGTCTGCATTTGCTCACCGAACCTCACCAATCCTATCACTGCTGCGTTTATGCCGCTGTACACACGCTTGATTCTCTTTTGGAGACATATAAATCCATAGGTTTTAAGATTCTTACTAGTCAGGTATATTCTTAGTCGTTTAATATGGGGTGTTGAGTCCACTTCGTTGAGCAAGGTGTAGCTCTTGTCTATTACATATTTGGCTTATGGAATGGTATCTGTGCTAATTTCACTCTCTGGTTTCATGCAGCACCCCAACTCACCATTCCCCTTAAGCAAGCATAAGTTGGTTTTCTACATTTGAGACCCTGTTCTGTTTTGTAATTCAGTTCCTGTGTAGCCAAGTTTACATTCCATGTATTAGTGATAACTTATGATGTTTCTTTTCCTCTGTGACTTATTTCACTTAGAATCATCGTACCTGAATCCACTCATTATGCTGCTAAGGGCCTGATGACATAGATTTCATTGCTGAGTGATATTGCATTGTACGTAAGTACCACAACTTCTTTATCCATTTTTCGCTTTCTGCGATATTGAACTTGTACCGTAAACGAGGTTCTTGTAAACAGAGCCATCCCAAACTTTAGGGTGGCTGTGTCTTTTTGATTTTAATTTCCCTAAGCTATAGGACCATAAGTGGAAGTGCCCTAGGCTCTGTTGCTTTGTTTTTTAGATGTTCCAGGAAACAGCATACACTTCTCCAGAGTGGCTGTTTGCAATTTACATCCCGCCCATCAGCATAACAAGGCTCCCAGTTCTCCATGGCCTGTCCTGCCTTTCTGGATTTTACACTTGTTTCAGATGGCCCTTTTGACCTGGGGGCAGTGAGACTTCATTGTAGTGCAGATTTCCTTTGCAAGCTTGCTTGGTTGGCCAAAAAGGGGCGTATGCGTTATTTCCTGAATATATTCAGGAAAAAACGCATACGCCCTTTTTGGCCAAGTGCATCATTGTGGACGTTCTGCCTCTTTTCCTATGCTTTACATGCAATTCCAGTCTACCTCCTGAAATCGGTTTCCTGCAATTCTGCCCAAATTTCAAGTCCTCTTTGCTGCCTTACTTCAATATATTTTTGGAAGATAACTGTCATTTATAACTCTGCAGGTTTGTGAATTACAGGGCCCCTGAGCTCCTTTGTTCAACTCACTTTCTTGTGAGCTGGCCGCAACACCGCAGGATTGCTTCAGGCCCTAGTGTGGTTCCGGCATGGCACGCTGAGCCTTTGGTTAATTCCACTTCCTGCTGGGAAATGAGAGTTAAATTTGCCCGTCCGGACACCTCCAGCTACTCTCTCATTGGTTCTCCCTATTCCTGTTCATTTTCCGCAGAAATTGCAAACTGGGCGAAACAGGAGGTTAAAGGCACTGACTCTCCAAGTGGGGAGAGTGTTAGTAAAGCGTCTGGAATGTTGCACCCGAGTACCGGGGGACGAAAACTGAGACACATTTGAACACGTTTCCCGATCACATGGTGGATCCTACTCTGGGTTCCACATGCATGATTTAGCTGAAGGAAGAATCCCTTAAACCTGGAGAGTTGAGAACCATGGAATGGGTACCATTCAATATGACTTCAAAGGGTCTGCATTTGCTCACCGAACCTCGCCAATCCTAACACTGCTGCATTTATGCTGCTGTACACACGCTTGATTCTCTTTCGGAGACATATAAATCCATAGGTTTTAAGATTCTTACTAGTCAGGTATATTCTTAGGCGTTTAATATGGGGTGTTGAGTCCACTTCGTTGAGCAAGGAGTAGCTCTTGTCTATTACATATTTGGCTTATGGAAAGGTATCTGTGCTAATTTCAATCTCTGGTTTTATGCAGCACCCCAACTCACCATTCCCCTTAAGCAAGCATAAGTTGGTTTTCTACATTTGAGACCCTGTTCTGTTTTGTAATTCAGTTCCTGTTTACTCAAGTTTACATTCCATTTATTAGTGATACCTTATGATGTTTCTTTTTCTCTGTGACTTATTTCACTTAGAATCATCGTACCTGAATCCACTCATTATGCTGCTAAGGGCCTGATGACATAGATTTCATTGCTGAGTGATATTGCATTGTACGTAAGTACCTCAACTTCTTTATCCATTTCTCGCTTTCTGCGTTATTGATCTTGTACCGTAAACGAGGTTCTTGTAAACAGAGCCGTCCCAAACTTTGGGGTGGCTGTGTCTTTTTGATTTTAATTTCCCTAAGCTATAGGACCATAAGTGGAAGTTCCCTAGGCTCTGTTGCTTTGTTTTTTAGATGTTTCAGGAAACACCATACACTTATCCAGAGTGGCTGTTTGCAATTTACATCCCACCCATCGGCATAACAAGGCTCCCAGTTCTCCATGGCCTGTTCTGCCTTTCTGGATTATACACTTTTTTCAGATGGCCCTTTTGACCGGGGGGCAGTGAGTTTCATTGTAGTGCAGATTTCCTTTGCAAGCTTGCTTGGTTGGCCAAAAGGGGCGTATGCGTTTTTTCCTGAATATATTCAGGAAAAAAAGCGTACGCCCCTTTTGGCCTAGTGCATCATTGTTGACGTTCTGCCTCTTTTCCTATGCTTTACATGCAATTCCAGTCTACCTCCTGAAATCGGTTTCCTGCAATTCTGCCCCGCTTTCAAGTCCTCTTGGCAGCCTTACTTCAATATATTTTTGGACGATAGCTGTCATTTATAACTCTGCAGGTTTGTGAATTACAGGGCCCCTGAGCTCCTTTCTTCAACTCGCTTTCTTGTGAGCTGGCCGCAACACCGCAGGATTGCTTCAGGCCCTAGTGTGGATTTGGCATGGCTCGCTGAGCCTTTGGTTAATTCCTCTTCCTGGTGTGAAATGAGAGTTAAATTTGCCCGTCCAGACACCTCCAGCTAGACTCTCATTGGTTCTCCCTATTCCTCTTCATTTTCCGCAGAAATTGCAAACTGGGCCAAACAGGAGGTTAAAGGCACTGACTCTCCAAGTAGGGAGAGTGTTAGTAAAGGGTCTGGAATGTTGCACCCGAGTACCAGGGGACGAAAACTGAGACACATTTGAACACGTTTCCCGATCACACAGTGGATCATACTCTTGGTTCCACAGGCATGTTTTAGCTGAAGGAAGAATCCCTTAAACCTGGAGAGTTGAGAACCATGGAATGGGTACCATGCAATATGAATTCAAAGGGTCTGCATTTGCTCACCGAACCTCACCAATCCTATCACTGCTGCGTTTATGCCGCTGTACACACACTTGATTCTCTTTCGGAGACATATAAATCCATAGGTTTTAAGATTCTTACTAGTCAGGTATATTCTTAGGCGTTTAATATGGGGTGTTGAGTCCACTTCGTTGAGCAAGGAGTAGCTCTTGTCTATTACATATTTGGCTTATGGAAAGGTATCTGTGCTAATTTCAATCTCTGGTTTCATGCAGCACCCCAACTCACCATTCCCCTTAAGCAAGCATAAGTTGGTTTACTACATTTGAGACCCTGTTCTGTTTTGTAATTCAGTTCCTGTGTAGCCAAGTTTACATTCCGTGTATTAGTGATACCTTATGATGTTTCTTTTTCTGTGTGACTTATTTCACTTAGAATCATCGTACCTGAATCCACTCATTATGCTACTACTGGCCTGATGACATAGATTTCATTGCTGAGTGATATTGCATTGTACGTAAGTACCACAACTTCTTTATCCATTTTTCGCTTTCTGCGATATTGAACTTGTACCGTAAACGAGTTTCTTGTAAACAGAGCCGTCCCAAACTTTGGGGTGGCTGTGTCTTTTTGATTTTAATTTCCCTAAGCTATAGGACCATAAGTGGAAGTGCCCTAGGCTCTGTTGCTTTGTTTTTTAGATGTTCCAGGAAACAGCATACACTTCTCCAGAGTGGCTGTTTGCAATTTACATCCCGCCCATCTGCATAACAATGCTCCCAGTTCTCCATGGCCTGTCCTGCCTTTCTGGATTTTACACTTGTTTCAGATGGCCCTTTTGACGGGGGGCAGTGAGACTTCATTTTAGTGCAGATTTCCTTTGCAAGCTTGCTTGGTTGGCCAAAAAGGGCGTATGCGTTTTTTCCTGAATATATTCAGGAAAAAACGCATACGCCCTTTTTGGCCAAGTGCATCATTGTGGACGTTCTGCCTCTTTTCCTATGCTTTCAATGCAATTCCAGTCTACCTCCTGAAATCGGTTTCCTGCAATTCTGCCCCGCTTTCAAGTCCTCTTGGCAGCCTTACTTCAATATATTTTTGGAAGATAACTGTCATTTATAACTCTGCAGGTTTGTGAATTACAGGGCCCCTGAGCTCCTTTCTTCAACTCGCTTTCTTGTGAACTGGCCGCAACACCGCAGGATTGCTTCAGGCCCTAGTGTGGTTCAGGCATGTCACGCTGAGCCTTTGGTTAATTCCTCTTCCTGGTGGGAAATGAGAGTTAAATTTGCCCGTGCAGACACCTCCAGCTAGTCTCTCATTGGTTCTCCCTATTCCTGTTCATTTTCCGCAGAAATTGCAAACTGGGCCAAACAGGAGTTTAAAGGCACTGACTCTCCAAGTGGGGCGAGTGTTAGTAAAGCGTCTGGAATGTGGCACCCGAGTACCAGGGGACGAAAACTGAGACACATTTGAACACATTTCCTGATCACACAGTGGATCATACTCTGGGTTCCACATGCATGTTTTAGCTGAAGGAAGAATCCCTTAAACCTGGAGAGTTGAGAACCTTGGAATGGGTAACATGCAATATGAATTCAAAGGGTCTGCATTTGCTCACCGAACCTCACCAATCCTATCACTGCTGCGTTTATGCCGCTGTACACACGCTTGATTCTCTTTTGGAGACATATAAATCCATAGGTTTTAAGATTCTTACTAGTCAGGTATATTCTTAGTCGTTTAATATGGGGTGTTGAGTCCACTTCGTTGAGCAAGGAGTAGCTCTTGTCTATTACATATTTGGCTTATGGAATGGTATCTGTGCTAATTTCAATCTCTGGTTTCATGCAGCACCCCAACTCACCATTCCCCTTAAGCAAGCATAAGTTGGTTTTCTACATTTGAGACCCTGTTCTGTTTTGTAATTCAGTTCCTGTGTAGCCAAGTTTACATTCCATGTATTAGTGATAACTTATGATATTTCTTTTCCTCTGTGACTTATTTCACTTAGAATCATCATACCTGAATCCACTCATTATGCTGCTAAGGGCCTGCTGACATACATTTCATTGCTGAGTGATATTGCATTGTACGTAAGTACCGCAACTTCTTTTTCCATTTTTCGCTTTCTGCGATATTGAACTTGTACCGTAAACGAGGTTCTTGTAAACATAGCCGTCCCAAACATTATGGTGGCTCTGTCTTTTTGATTTTAATTTCCCTAAGCGATAGGACCATAAGTGGAAGTGCCCTAGGCTCTGTTGCTTTGTTTTTTAGATGTTTCAGGAAACACCATACACTTCTCCAGAGTGGCTGTTTGCAATTTACATCCCGCTCAACAGCATAACAAGGCTCCCAGTTCTCCATGGCCTGTCCTGCCTTTCTGGATTTTACACTTGTTTCAGATGGCCCTTTTGACCGGGGGGCAGTGAGACTTCATTGTAGTGCAGATTTCCTTTGCAAGCTTGCTTGGTTGGCCAAAACGGGCGTATGCGTTTTTTCCTGAATATATTCAGGAAAAAACGCATACGCCCGTTTTGGCCAAGTGCATCATTGTGGACGTTCTGCCTCTTTTCCTATGCTTTACATGCAATTCCAGTCTACCTCCTGAAATCGGTTTCCTGCAATTCTGCCCCGCTTTCAAGTCCTCTTGGCAGCCTTACTTCAGTATATTTTTGGAAGATAACTGTCATTTATAACTCTGCAGGTTTGTGAATTACAGGGCCCCTGAGCTCCTTTCTTCAACTCGCTTTCTTGTGAGCTGGCCGCAACACCGCAGGATTGCTTCAGGCCCTAGTGTGGTTCAGGCATGTCACGCTGAGCCTTTGGTTAATTCCTCTTCCTGGTGGGAAATGAGAGTTAAATTTGCCCGTGCAGACACCTCCAGCTAGTCTCTCATTCGGTTCTCCCTATTCCTGTTCATTTTCCGCAGAACTTGCAAACTGGTCCAAACAGGAGGTTAAAGGCACTGACTCTCCAAGTGGGGAGAGTGTTAGTAAAGCGTCTGGAATGTTGCACCCGAGTACCAGGGGACGAAAACTGAGACACATTTGAACACGTTTCCCGATCACATGGTGGATCATACTCTGGGTTCCACATGCATGATTTAGCTGAAGGAAGAATCCCTTAAACCTGGAGAGTTGAGAACCATGAAATGGGTACCATTCAATATGACTTCAAAGGGTCTGCATTTGCTCACCGAACCTCACCAATCCTAACACTGCTGCTTTTATGTCGCTGTACACACGCTTGATTCTCTTTCGGAGACATATAAATCCATAGGTTTTAAGATTCTTACTAGTCAGGTATATTCTTAGGCGTTTAATATGAGGTGTTGAGTCCACTTCGTTAAGCAAGCAGTAGCTCTTGTCTATTATATATTTGGCTTATGGAAAGGTATCTGTGTTAATTTCAATCTCTGGTTTTATGCAGCACCCCAACTCACCTTTCCCCTTAAGCAAGCATATGTTGGTTTTCTGCATTTGAGACCCTGTTCTGTTTTGTAATTCAGTTCCTGTTTACTCAAGTTTACATTCCATGTATTAGTGATACCTTATGATGTTTCTTTTTCTCTGTGACTTATTTCACTTAGAATCATCGTACCTGAATCCACTCATTATGCTGCTAAGGGCCTGATGACATAGATTTCATTGCTGAGTGATATTGCATTGTACGTAAGTACCTCAACTTCTTTATCCATTTCTCGCTTTCTGCGTTATTGAACTTGTACCGTAAACGAGGTTCTTGCAAACAGAGCCGTCCCAAACATTGGGGTGGCTGTGTCTTTTTGATTTTAATTTTCCTAAGCTATAGGACCATAAGTGGAAGTTCCCTAGGCTCTGTTGCTTTGTTTTTTAGATGTTTCAGGAAACACCATACACTTATCCAGAGTGGCTGTTTGCAATTTACGTCCCACCCATCAGCATAACAAGGCTCCCAGTTCTCCATGGCCTGTCCTGCCTTTCTGGATTATACACTTTTTTCAGATGGCCCTTTTGACCGAGGGGCAGTGAGTTTCATTGTAGTGCAGATTTCCTTTGCAAGCTTGCTTGGTTGGCCAAAAGGGGCGTATGCGTTTTTTCCTGAATATATTCAGGAAAAAATGCATACGCCCTTTTTGGCCTAGTGCATCATTGTTGATGTTCTGCCTCTTTTCCTATGCTTTACATGCAATTCCAGTCTACCTCCTGAAATCGGTTTCCTGCAATTCTGCCCCGCTTTCAAGTCCTCTTGGCAGCCTTACTTCAATATATTTTTGGAAGATAACTGTCATTTATAACTCTGCAGGTTTGTGAATTACAGGGCCCCTGAGCTCCTTTCTTCAACTCGCTTTCTTGTGAGCTGGCCGCAACACCGCAGGATTGCTTCACGCCCTAGTGTGGTTCAGGCATGTCACGCTGAGCCTTTGGTTAATTCCTCTTCCTGGTGGGAAATGAGAGTTAAATTTGCCCGTGCAGACACCTCCAGCTAGTCTCTCATTCGGTTCTCCCTATTCCTGTTCATTTTCCGCAGAAATTGCAAACTGGGCCAAACAGGAGGTTAAAGGCACTGACTCTCCAAGTGGAGAGAGTGTTAGTAAAGCGTCTGGAATGTTGCACCCGAGTACCAGGGGACGAAAACTGAGACACATTTGAACACGTTTCCCGATCACACGTTGGATCATACTCTGGGTTCCACATGCATGTTCTAGCTGAAGGAAGATTCCCTTAAACCTGGAGAGTTGAGACCCATGGAATGGGTACCATGCAATATGACTTCAAAGGGTCTGCATTTGCTCACCGAACCTCACCAATCCTATCACTGCTGCGTTTATGCCGCTGTACACACGCTTGATTCTCTTTCAGAGACATATAAATCCATAGGTTTTAAGATTCTTACTAGTCAGGTATATTCTTAGGCGTTTAATATGAGGTGTTGAGTCCACTTCGTTGAGCAAACAGTAGCTCTTGTCTATTATATATTTGGCTTATGGAAAGGTATCTGTGTTAATTTCAATCTCTGGTTTTATGCAGCACCCCAACTCACCTTTCCCCTTAAGCAAGCATATGTTGGTTTTCTACATTTGAGACCCTGTTCTGTTTTGTAATTCAGTTCCTGTTTACTCAAGTTTACATTCCATGTATTTGTGATACCTTATGATGTTTCTTTTTCTCTGTGACTTATTTCACTTAGAATCATCGTACCTGAATCCACTCATTATGCTGCTACTGGCCTGATGATATAGATTTCATTGCTGAGTGATATTGTATTGTACGTAAGTACCACAAGTTCTTTATTCATTTTTCGCTTTCTGTGATTTTGAACTTGTACTGTAAACGAGGTTCTTGTAAACAGAGCCGTCCCAAACTTTGGGGTGGCTGTGTCTTTTTGATTTTAATTTCCCTAAGCTATAGGCCCATAAGTGGAAGTGCCCTAGGCCCTGTTGCTTTGTTTTTCAGATGTTTCAGGAAACACCATACACTTCTCCAGAGTGGCTGTTGGCAATTTACATCCCGCCCATCAGCATAACAAGGCTGCCAGTTCTCCATGGCCTGTCCTGCCTTTCTGGATTTTACACTTTTTTCACATGGCCTTTTTGAGCGTTGGGCACTGAGACTTCATTGTAGTGCAGATTTCCTTGCAAGCTTGCTTGGTTGGCCAAAAAGGGCGTATGCGTTTTTTCCTGAATATATTCAGGAAAAAACGCATACGCCCTTTTTGGCCAAGTGCATCATTGTGGACGTTCAGCCTCTTTTCCTATTCTTTACATGCAATTCCAGTCTACCTCCTGAAATCGGTTTCCTGCAATTCTGCCCCGCTTTCAAGTCCTCTTGGCAGCCTTACTTCAATATATTTTTGGATGATAGCTGACATTTATAACTCTGCAGATTTGTGAATTACAGTGCCCCTTTATTCAACTCGCTTTCTTGTGAGCTGGCCGCAGCACCACAGGATTGCTTCAGGCTCTAGTGTGGTTCCAGCATGGCACGCTGAGCCTTTGGTTAATTCCTCTTCCTGGTGGGAAGTGAGAGTTAAATTTGCCCGTCCAGACACCTCCAGCTAATCTCTCATTGGTTATCCCTATTCCTGTTCATTTTCCGCAGAAATTGCAAACTGGGCCAAACAGGAGGTTAAAGGCACTGACTCTCCAAGTGGCGAGAGTGTCAGTAAAGCGTCTGGAATGTTACACCCGAGTACCAGGGGACGAAAACTGAGACACATTTGAACACGTTTCCCGATCACACGGTGGGTCATACTCTGGGTTCCACATGCATGTTTTAGCTGAAGGAAGAATCCCTTAAACCTTGAGAGTTGAGAACCATGGAATGGGTACCATGCAATATGAATTCAAAGGGTCAGCATTTGCTCACCGAACCTCACCAATCCTATCACTGCTGCTGTTATGTCGCTGTACACATCCTGGATTCTCTTTTGGAGACATATAAATCCATAAGTTTTAAGATTCTTACTACTCAGGTATATTCTTAGGCCTTTAATATGGGGTGTTGAGTCCACTTCGTTGAGCAAGCAGTAGCTCTTGTCTATTACATATTTGGCTTATGGAAAGGTATCTGTGCTAATTTCAATCTCTGGTTTTATGGAGCACCCCAACTCACCTTTCCCCTTAAGCAAGCATAAGTTGGTTTTCTACATTTGAGACCCTATTCTGTTTTGTAATTCAGTTCCTGTGTAGCCAAGTTTACATTCCGTTTATTAGTGATACCTTATGATGTTTCTTTTTCTGTGTGACTTATTTCACTTAGAATCATTGTACCTGAATTCACTCATTATTCTTCTACTGGCCTGATGACATAGATTAATTTGCTGAGTGATATTGCATTGTACGTAAGTACCACAACTTCTTTATCCATTTTTTGCTTTCTGCGATATTGAACTTGTACCGTAAACGAGGTTCTTGTAAACAGAGCCGTCCCAAACTTTGGGGTGGCTGTGTCTTTTTGATTTTAATTTCCCTAAGCTATAGGACCATAAGTGGAAGTGCCCTAGGCTCTGTTGCTTTGTTTTTTAGATGTTTCAGGAAACACCATACACTTCTCCAGAGTGGCTGTTGGCAATTTACATCCCGCCCATCAGCATAAGAAGGCTCCCAGTTCTCCATGGCCTGTCCTGCCTTTCTGGATTTTACACTTTTTTCAGATGGCCCTTTTGATTGGGGGGCAGTGAGACTTCATTGTAGTGCAGATTTCCTTTGCAAGCTTGCTTGGTTGGCCAAAAAGGGCGTATGCGTTTTTTCCTGAATATATTCAGGAGAAAACGCATACGCCCTTTTTGGCCAAGTGCATCATTGTGGACGTTCTGCCTCTTTTCCTATGCTTTACATGCAATTCCAGTCTACCTCTTGAAATCGGTTTCCTGCAATTCTGCCCCTCTTTCAAGTCCTCTTGGCAGCCTTACTTCAATACATTTTTGGACGATAGCTGTCATTTATAACTCTGCAGGTTTGTGAATTACAGGGCCCCTGAGCTCCTTTCTTCAACTCGCTTTCTTGTGAGCTGGCCGCAACACCGCAGGATTGCTTCAGGCCCTAGTGTGGTTCCGTCATGGCACGCTGAGCCTTTGGTTAATTCCTCTTCCTGGTGGGAAATGAGAGTTAAATTTGCCCGTCCAGACACCTCCAGCTAGTCTCTCATTGGTTCTCCCTATTCCTGTTACTTTTCCGCAGAAATTGCAAACTGGGTCAAACAGGAGGTTAAAGGCATTGACTCTCCAAGTAGGGAGAGTGTTAGTAAAGCGTCTGGAATGTTGCACCCGAGTACCAGGGGACGAAAACTGAGACACATTTGAACACATTTCCGATCACACGGTGGATCATACTCTGGGTTCCACATGCATGTTTTAGCTGAAGGAAGAATCCCTTAAATCTGGAGAGTTGAGACCCATGGAATGGGTACCATGCAATATGAATTCAAAGGGTCTGCATTTGCTTACCGAACCTCACCAATCCTATCACTGCTGCGTTTATTCCGCTGTACACACGCTTGATTCTCTTTCGGAGACATATAAATCCATAGGTTTTAAGATTCTTACTAGTCAGTTATATTCTTAGGCGTTTAATATGGGGTGTTGAGTCCACTTCGTTGAGCAAGCAGTAGCTCTTGTCTATTACATATTTGGCTTATGGAAAGGTATGTGTAATAATTTCAATGTCTGGTTTTATGCAGCACCCCAACTCACCTTTCCCCTTAAGCAAGCATAAGTTGGTTTTCTACATTTGAGACCCTATTCTGTTTTGTAATTCAGTTCCTGTGTAGCCAAGTTTACATTCCGTGTATTAGTGATATCTTATGATGTTTCTTTTTCTGTGTGACTTATTTCACTTAGAATCATCGTACCTGAATCCACTCATTATGCTGCTACTGGCCTGATGACATAGATTTCATTGTTGAGTGAAATTGCATTGTACGTAAGTACCACAACTTCTTTATCCATTTTTCGCTTTCTGCGATATTGAACATGTACCGTAAACGAGGTTCTTGTAAACAGAGCCGTCCCAAACATTGAGGTCGCTGTGTCTTTTGGTTTTAATTTCCCTAATCTATAGGACCATAAGTGGAAGTTCCCTAGGCTCTGTTGCTTTGTTTTCTAGATGTTTCAGGAAACACCATACATTTCTCCAGAGTGGCTGTTGGCAATTTACATCCCGCCCTTCAGCATAAGAAGGCTCCCTGTTCTCCATGGCCTGTCCTGCCTTTCTGGATTTTACACTTTTTTCAGATGGCCCTTTTGACCGGGGGGCAGTGAGACTTCATTGTAGTGCAGATTTCCTTTGCAAGGTTGCTTGGTTGGCCAAACAGGGCGTATGCGTTTTTTCCTGAATATATTCAGGAAAAAACGCATACGCCCTTTTTGGCCAAGTGCATCATTGTGGACGTTCTGCCTCTTTTCCTATGGTTTACATGCAATTCCAGTCTACCTTCTGAAATCGGTTTTCTGCAATTCTGCCCCGCTTTCAAGTCCTCTTGGCAGTCTTACTTCAATAAATTTTTGGACGATAGCTGTCATTTATAACTCTGTAGGTTTGTGAATTACAGGGCCCCTGAGCTCCTTTCCTCAACTCGCTTTCTTGTGAGCTGGCCGCAACACCGGAGGATTGCTTCAGGCCCTAGTGTGGTTCCGGCATGGCATGCTGAGCCTTTGGTTAATTCCTCTTCCTGGTGGGAATTTAGAGTTAAATTTGCTTGTCCAGACACCTCCAGCTAGTCTCTCATTGGTTCTCCCTATTCCTGTTCCTTTTCCGCAGAAATTGCAAACTGGGCCAAACAGGAGGTTAAAGGCACTGACTCTCCAAGTGGGGAGAGTGTTAGTAAAGCGTCTGGAATGTTGCACCCGAGTACCAGGGGACGAAAACTGAGACACATTTGAACACGTTTCCCGATCACACGGTGGATCATACTCTGGGTTCCACATGCATGTTTTAGCTGAAGGAAGAATCCCTTAAACCTGGAGAGTTGAGACCCATGGAATGGGTACCATGCAATATGACTTCAAAGGGTCTGCATTTGCTCACCGATCCTCACCAATCCGATCACTGCTGCGTTTATGCCGCTGTACACACGCTTGATTCTCTTTCGGAGACATATAAATCCATAGGTTTTAAGATTCTTACTAGTCAGGTATATTCTTAGGCATTTAATATGGGTTGTTGAGTCCACTTCGTTGAGCAAGCAGTAGATCTTGTCTATTACATATTTGGCTTATGGAAAGGTATCTGTGTTAATTTCAATCTCTGGTTTTATGCAGCACCCCAACTCACCTTTCCCCTTAAGCAAGCATAAGTTGGTGTTCTACATTTGAGACCCTATTCTGTTTTGTAATTCAGTTCCTGTGTAGCCAAGTTTACATTCCGTGTAGTAGTGATATCTTATGATGCTTCTTTTTCTGTGTGACTTATTTCACTTAGAATCATCGTACCTGAATCCACTCATTATGCTGCTACTGGCCTGATGACATAGATTTCATTGCTGAGTGATATTGCATTGTACGTAAGTACCACAACTTCTTTATCCATTTTTCGCTTTCTGCGATATTGAACTTGTACCGTAAACGAAGTTCTTGTAAACAGAGCCGTCCCAAACTTTGGGGTGGCTGTGTCTTTTTGATTTTAATTTCCCTAAGCTATAGGACCATAAGTGGAAGTGCCCTAGGCTCTGTTGCTTTGTTTTTTAGATGTTTCAGGAAACACCATACACTTCTCCAGACTTGCTGTTGGCAATTTACATCCCGCCCATCAGCATAAGAAGGCTCCCAGTTCTCCATGGCCTCTCCTGGCTTTCTGGATTTTACACTTTTTTTCAGATGGCCCTTTTGTCCGGAGGACAGTGAGACTTCATTGTAGTGCAGATTTCCTTTGCAAGCTTGCTTGCTTGGCCAAAAAGGGCGTATGCGTTTTTTCCTGAATATATTAACGAAGAAACACATACGCCCTTTTTGGCCAAGTGCATCATTGTGGACGTTCTGTCTCTTTTCCTATGCTTTACATGCAATTCCAGTCTACCTCCTGAAATCGGTTTCCTGCAATTCTGCCCTGCTTTCAGTCCTCTTGCCAGCCTTACTTCAATATATTTTTGGACGATAGCTGTCATTTATAACTCTGCAGGTTTGTGAATTACAGGGCCCCTGAGCTCCTTCCTTCAACTCGCTTTCTTGTGAGCTGGCCGCAACACCGCAGGATTGCTTCAGGCCCTAGTGTGGTTCCGGCATGGCACGCTGAGCCTTTGGTTAATTCCTCTTCCTGGTGGGAAATGAGAGTTAAATTTGCCCGTCCAGACACCTCCAGCTAGTCTCTCATTGGTTCTCCCTATTCCTGTTCATTTTCCGCAGAAATTGCAAACTGGGCCAAACAGGAGGTTAAAGGCACTGACTCTCCAAGTGGGGAGAGTGTTAGTAAAGCGTCTGGAATGTTGCACCCGAGTACCAGGGGACGAAAACTGAGACACATTTGAACACGTTTCCCGATCACACGGTGCATCATACTCTGTGTTCCACATGCATGTTTTAGCTGAAGGAAGAATCCCTTAAACCTGGAGAGTTGAGACCCATGGAATGGGTACCATGCAATATGACTTCAAAGGGTCTGCATTTCCTCACCGATCCTCACCAATCCGATCACTGCTGCGTTTATGCCGCTGTACACACGCTTGATTCTCTTTCGGAGACATATAAATCCATAGGTTTTAAGATTCTTACTAGTCAGGTATATTCTTAGGCGTTTAATATGGGGTGTTGAGTCCACTTCGTTGAGCAAGGAGTAGCTCTTGTCTATTACATATTTGGCTTATGGAACGGTATCTGTGCTAATTTCAATCTCTGGTTTTATGCAGCACCCCAACTCACCATTCGCCTTAAGCAAGCATAAGTTGCTTTTCTACATTTGAGACCCTGTTCTGTTTTATAATTCAGTTCCTGTGAAGCCAAGTTTACATTCCATGTATTAGTGATAACTAACGATGTTTCTTTTTCTCTGTGACTTATTTCACTTAGAACCATCATACCTGAATCCACTCATTATGCTGCTAAGGGCTTGATGACATAGATTTCATTGCTGAGTGATATTGCATTGTACGTAAGTACCTCAACTTCTTTATCCATTTCTCGCTTTCTGCGATATTGAACTTGTACCGTAAATGAGGTTCTTGTAAACAGAGCCGTACCAAACTTTGGAGTGGCTGTGTCTTTTTGATTTTAATTTCCCTAAGCTATAGGACCATAAGTGAAAGTGCCCTAGGCTCTGTTGCTTTGCTTTTTAGATGTTTCAGGAAACACCATACACTTCTCCAGAGTGGCTGTGTGCAATTTACATCCCGCCCATCAGCATAAGAAGGCTCCCAGTTCTCCATGGCCTGTCCTGCCTTTCTGGATTTTACACTTTTTTCAGATGGCCCTTTTGACCGGGGTGGCAGTGAGACTTCATTGTAGTGCAGATTTCCTTTGCAAGCTTGCTTGGTTGGCCAAAAAGGGCGTATGCGTTATTTCCTGAATATATTCAGGAAAAAACGCATACGCCCTTTTTGGCCAAGTGCATCATTGTGGACGTTCTGCCTCTTTTCCTATGCTTTACATGCAATTCCAGTCTACCTCCTGAAATCGGTTTCCTGCAATTCTGTCCCGCTTTAAAGTCCTCTTGGCAGCCTTACTTCAATATATTTTTGGACGATAGCTGTCATTTATAACTCTGCAGGTTTGTGAATTACAGGGCCCCTGAGCTCCTTTCTTCAACTCCCTTTCTTGTGAGCTGGCCGCTACACCGCAGGATTGCTTCAGGCCCTAGTGTGGTTTTGGCATGGCTCGCTGAGCCTTTGGTTAATTCCTCTTCCTGGTGGGAAATGAGAGTTAAATTTGCCCGTCTAGACACCTCCAGCTATTCTCTCATTGGTTCTCCCTATTCCTGTTCATTTTCCGCAGAAATTGCAAACTGGGCCAAACAGGAGGTTAAAGGCACTGACTCTCCAAGTGGGGAGAGTGTTAGTAAAGCGTCTGGAATGTTGCACCCGACTACCAGGGGACGAAAACTGAGACACATTTGAACACGTTTCCCGATCACACGGTGGATCATACTCTGGGTTCCACATGCATGTTTTAGCTGAAGGAAGAATCCCTTAAACCTGGAGAGTTGAGACCCATGGAATGGGGACCATGCAATATGACTTCAAAGGGTCTGCATTTGCTCACCGATCCTCACCAATCCGATCACTGCTGCGTTTATGCTGCTGTACACACGCTTGATTCTCTTTCGGAGACATATAAATCCATAGGTTTTAAGATTCTTACTAGTCAGGTATATTCTTAGGCGTTTAATATGGGGTGTTGATTCCACATCGTTGAGCAAGCAGTAGCTTTTGTCTAATACATATTTGGCTTATGGAAATGTATCTGTGTTAATTTCAATCTCTGGTTTTATGCAGCGACCCAACTCACCTTTCCCCTTAAGCAAGAATAAGTTGGTTTTCTACATTTGAGACCCTGTTCTGTTTTGTAATTCAGTTCCTGTGTAGCCAAGTTTACATTCCATGTATTAGTGATAACTTATGATGTTTCTTTTTCTCTGTGACTTATTTCACTTAGAATCATCGTACCTGAATCCACTCATTATGCTGCTACTGGCCTGATGACATAGATTTCATTGCTGATTGATATTGCATTGTACGTAACTACCACAACTTCTTTATCCATTTTTCGCTTTCTGCGATATTGAACTTGTACCGTAAACGAGGTTCTTGTTATCAGAGCCGTCCCAAACATTGGGGTGGCTGTGTCTTTTTGATTTTAATTTCCCTAAGCTATAGGACCATAAGTGGAAGTGCCCTAGGCTCTGTTTCTTTGTTTTTTAGATATTTCAGGAAACACCATACACTTCTCCAGAGTGGCTGTTGGCAATTTACATCCCGCCCATCAGCATAACAAGGCTCCCAGTTCTCCATGGCCTGTCCTGCCTTTCTGGATTTTACACTTTTTTCAGATGGCCCTTTTGACCGGGGGGCAGTGAGACTTCATTGTAGTGCAGACGTCCTTTGCAAGCTTGCTTGGTTGCCCATAAAGTGCGTATGCGTTTTTTGCTGGATATATTCAGGAAATAACGCATACTCCCTTTGGGGCCAACTGCATCATTGTCGAAATTCTGCCGCTTTTCATGTGCTTTAAAGACGAGTCCAATCTATCTCTTGAAATCTGTTTCTTGCAATTCTGTCTTGCATTCAGATCCTCTTCTTTTGCCTTACCTCTACATATTTTTGGACGTTAGTTTTCATTTATAACTCTGCAGGTTTGTGAATTGCAGTGAGCCTGAGCTCCATTTTTTAAGTTGCTCTTTTGTGAGCTGGCCTCAAAGCCACAGAATTGCTTCAGGCCCTATTTTGGCTCCGGCGAGGCGGGCTGAGCCTTTTTTTAATTCTTATTCTTAATGGGAAATTAGAGTGACATGTGCCCATCCAAACCCCTACAACTATTCTCTCATTGGTTCCCCCTCTTCCCGTTCATCCTCCTCACAATTTGCAAAATGTGTGAAACAGATGTTTAAATGTGCTGATTCTCTAAGTGGGGAGATTCTAAGTAACGTGGCTGGAATGATGAACAGGAGCACCAGGAGAGGATAAATGAGGTGCATTTTAGACACATCTCCCGAGAACACGGTGTACAGTCCTCTGGGTTTTCCATGCATGTTTTAGCTGTAGGAAGATTCCTTGAACCTGCAGATTTGGGACCCATTGAATGGGTACCAGGTAGTATTACTTTAAAGGGTGTGCATTTCCTCACCCAACCTCACATTTCTCTTAGCGCGAACAGTTTCCAGCCTTATGTCTCATCCTGCTGTGTGTCTAGATGTGTTCAATCCATGTTGCATCACCGTCCCTGAGGAAAAGTTGTAAGAGGTTTTCTCTGTCTCTCTGTCGTTTATTTTTTTCAATTTATTACTATATTGGTTACAGCTGATTTTCAAAGCTCTGTTTCTTGCTGCTGTACATCCACTTGATTCACGTACAGAGAGACATCAATAAATTCTTTTTCAGATTCTTACCAGTCATAGATATTCTTTTCCGGTGACTTGAGTGTGCTGAGTGCAGTTCTTTTAGCTACCGTGTAGGCCTTGTTGATTATCAGTTTGGTATTTGGAATGGTATCTTTGCTAATTTCAACCTCCTGGATGATGCCTCACCCCTCCCCACCTTTCCCGTTTAGCAGCCTTACGCGTGTTTTCTACATATTTGACTATGTTTTTGTTTTGTAATTTATTTCATGTGTAGCCATTTTGGATTCCACCTTTAAGTGATATCTTATGATATGTGTCTTTTTCTTTTTGAATTGTGTCACTTAGAATGATCATACGTAACTCCTCCGGAGTTGTTACAACTGGCCATATTTCATTGATTTCCAGGCTGAGTAATATTCCACTCTACATAAGTACCACATCTCTATCCATTTTTTCCCTTCAGAGACATTTAAGTTATATCCTAGTCGAGGATCTTTTAAACAGAGAGGCAGTAAACATTGGGGTGCCTGTGTCCTCTCGATTTTTGTTTTTCCCAAGATATACGCCCATGAGTGCAAGTGCCCTATGCTCTGTAGCTCATTTTTTAGATGCTTTAGTAAACACAATACACTTCTCCAGAATGGCCGTTGGCAATATACATTTCCACTATAAGCCTCACAGGGCTCCCTCTTCTCCTTGCCCTGTCCTGCATTTCTGGTGTTTACACTTTATGAGGATGGCTCTTCTGACTGATGCGAAGTGATATCTTTTGTAGTATTGATTTCCAGTGCCCACCTGTTTGGTTGGCTAAAAAAGTGTATGCCCTTTTCTTGAATATATACAGAAAAAAACGCATACAGCCTTTTTGGCCAACTGCAATGTTGGCAATGTTCAGCCCCTTTTCTTGTGCTTAATGGCGAGTCCTTTCTACCTCCTCAAATCCCTTTCCTGCCATTCTCCCTTGCTTACCAATCCTTTTCTCTGACTTTCCTCAAGACATTTTTCAGTGATAGATATTTTCAACTCTGCAGTTTCGTGAATTTTACTGCCCCTGAGTTCCATTGTTCAACTTGTGTTTATGGGAACTGGCCACAAAGCAGTGGGATTTCCTCAAGCCCTATACTGTTTCCATGGGCAACCCTAGCCTTTGGTCAATTCGTCTTCCTGATTGGAAATTAGAGTGACATGTGCCTGTCTGAACACCTAGGACTTGTCTCTCATTGTTCCTCATCCTTCCGCTTCATCCTCTGGACAAATTCCAAACTGTACGCAACAGGATGTTGACAGTGCTGACATCTCCAAGTGGGGAGACTGTTAGTAAAGACGCTGGAGGGGTGAACCCGAGCACCAGGAGATGAGGAGATGAGATGCCTTTTCCAAACTCTTCCCGATCAGACGGTATACCATCCTCTGGGTGTGACAGACATGTTTTAGCAGTAGAAAGAGTCCCATTCATGTAAGGAGAACACCAGGGCTTTTTCAAAATCAGTGTCTCCCCGAACCCCAAACTGGGGAATTTTTTAAGCTACGGCTACACATATGTTCATTAAGGGCCTTGGGAAGTAGGCAGAGTCCAAACTTTAGATGATTGAAGTCTTCAGGGTCAGAAGCACTCACCACCAGCTTCCCTTAGGTTACACTTTAACTGTCATTGATAGATGATGTCAATAAAAATATCTATTCTTTTTCCGATTATTTTCCCTTATAGGTTATTGCAAAATATTGAGTGTAGTTCCCTGTGCTATACAGTAGTTCCTTGTTGATGATCTATTTTATACATAGCAGTGTGTATGTGTTAATTCCAAACTGTTAATTTATCCCTCCTCCCACCTTTCCCCTTTGGTAATAATAAATTATAAGATTTTATACTTCTCAGAAATGGGGGAGCTGAAAGAGAGGTATCATTTTCAATGGAAAAGCATTTAAAACAAGATTGAAGCTTTAACCAAGATTATTAGATGTACATCCTTGGAAAGAAATCACTTCATTTCTCTAATATTGACCTGACAAATAAGACAACCCTTTTCACTGAACTTGCTTATAATAAAGTGATGGAAATATCAAATGGAAGTGTTAGAAACATCTTATTTTACCCGAGCCTTATAAACTGTTCTATGTTAACTAGAGTTTGGCTCACACATCTGTTCATTGAAGTTACAATAGTCTCAATTTCTGTTACTGATCCTCCAGAGTGGACCCCAACAAGTGTCCCCCTGCCCAGTGTCATTGGGGCCAACAGATCGAGACTGAGTTTGGTTCACAAGCAAAGGAAACTTTATATTTTGATCAGAGAATGGAGAGGTGAGAGCATGCACTACCCCGTGGGCTGTGGGCTGGGCTGCTGTGTAGAGATCCTGTCAGAGTCAGTGGGAGGGAGGGGGCGGAGCTCTCGAGGGCCGGGTTGGCTGCAGCTCAGGCTCTATATCTCGGAGTCTGCACTGGGCCCCAGGAGCTGAGGTGTCGACCCAGCCATTCTGCACTAGGAAATCTGGTCTGAAGTGCCGGGTGTGGAACCTCTGTATGCGGGACCCTAGGAGCACGTGAAATTAGACAAAGCACAAAGGATAAAAAAGTTCAGACTTGACTTTATTGCCCAGATTCTATTTTTATCTCCCAGGGATTTTTCATGGGCTTTGCTGGGGACAAACCCCTCCTCTGCCTTTTGTCCCGTTCCTCATTCTTGGAGTGCTGAGGGTGCAGACCCTTCTTCTGTAACTGCTGAGTGCTGAGTTGGGAGCCCTCATACCAGGGGACGAGGGTCAGAACTTCTCCCCAGCAGCCTCCAGGTGACGTTGATTGGCCCCAGGACCCCTGCCTCCCTGCTCGTCCGCCTGAGCACCAGCATTGGAAGTGTTATAGATTCTAATGACCTTTAAGGGTCCAGGAAAGAGATGTGCAGAGACGCTGTGGGGGCCGGTTTCACCCCGCCCCACATTTGTTCAGCCACCTTAGGCTGACCGTTTCTGCCAGCCTAGATGCTCTGACCAGTAGTCTGCTCTTTCTTCAGTTAGGCCCCTGAATTAACGTAAAAACAGCACCAGGTGTCAGAGCCCTGCCCGCTCAACTCCCAGACAGTCCAGGGTCAGTGGTGATCAAGGACCATGATGGCCACTGAGTCAACAGCCTTTTGAAGTAAACAGGAGTCCAGCTGGTCTTATTGGCCACCATCATCACGCTGTCTGTAGGCTTTTCTATGGTGACAGTGTGATATACGGTTCCCCCACCAAGATTATTAGCTCCCCTCCGGGTGCAGTAAGTCCTGCAAGCAGTAGTCTACTCCTTCGGGACACACTATTGTTGTTTTATGAGAGAAACTCCAGGTCAAGTGATGTTCACACGAGTCGTCATGGTGCCCTGTTGCCCCCGGTTATCTCTCTGGATGTTGGAGTTGGAGGGCCTCCTCACTCGAGGTCGGTGTGCCCACGGAGCGAACCCTGCAACTTCAGGGCATGGTTGGTGATTAGGATCACCACGTGGGGTCCTTTTCCCTTAGGAGGGAGGTGGCCTTTTGGGCTGCTGATTTCCAGGGTTTTAGATACCGCCAGTATCTTGGCCAGATGTGGCAGTGGGCCAAGCCCCTTGGTGACTGTAGTTTATCCTACCTGGATGGCATTCTTGCGTTGTTCCATTTCAAGTGGTCCCAGTTTTTGCACTAATTCTCCAATGGCGATTCACCTTTCACCGGGAATGGAAAGGTCAAAGGGTTTAGCTCAATTAGGGAGTTCCAGGGCAAGGGTCTGAATTGACTGCTCTTTCCATTCTTGAAAGGCCACTTCTGGATTCTGTTCAAAAGGATCGTCATCTTTTCCTTTCAGTGTTTCATATAGAGGCCCAGCTAGTAGACTGTAGTTAGGGATCCAGAAGCAGCAAACCCTGGCCTCCCCAGGAACCCCTAAGCTGTCTTCTCGTTTTAGAAAGGGGTAAGGCTGCAAATGGTTTCTTCCCTTTCCTGGGATGGGCTTCTCCGACCTTGTGTGAGAATGAAGCCCAGGCAGGTCACCGCAGTCTGTGATATTTGAGCTTTTTCTTGGACAACTTCTATCCTTTATTGGCTTGGTAGTTCAGAGGCCTCCTTAGTAGGGCTGGCGATCAGAATGTCGTCTGCATATTGAAGGAGGGTTTCCTTTTCCAGAGGTAGAACTTTTCGGTCTTTAGCTAAGCTTTCCCCAAAGATGGTGTGGGAATTTTTGAACCCTTGGGGCAAGACGGCCCGGAAGTATTGTTTTAGTTGTATGTTGAGTCCTGCCACTCACAAGCCAAAATTTCTTGTGACTCTGGGACTAATGGAATACAAAAGAAGGCATCATTGAAGACTAATACAGAATACCATGTCCTGGTGGTTGGTAGAATGACCAGCAGGGTGTAGGAATTAGGAGCAACTGGAGGTATATCCTCAGTGGCTTCACTGACTGTCCTGACATCCTTTACCAGGTCCCCAGCAGCCCATGGGGTTCTCGTTGTCAGGCCAATCCCAGGATATGGAGCTCTCCTGGGCAGGTACCCCACCCCCAACCCAGCCCACGGGGCTCTCGTGGTCAGGGCCCTCCCAGGATACAGAGCTACCCTTGCAGGTACCGTGGCAGGGCTGGGCACACAGGAACCGTGCACATAGCCCTCATTGAAGAGCACCCCCAGCTCACCTGTCGCTCAGAGCTGACACAGAGCACCTCAGAGCAGGACTTGAACTAACAAACAGCAGCTCTGACAGGTCTGTGACCCTGGGCATCACTCTGTGTGGCCTCCCTCTACCTGGTCTTCCAGAGACTTCCACTGCACCCAGGGCACCAGGCCTCTGTCTCCAACCAACACCCACCCCTCCTCTCCCTGACTCCTGGGTTCCTCTCATTAGGAGAGGGTTTTCTTGAAGTTGTCTCCCACTCATGGGCCAGATAAAATGATTAGAAAACAAGCCAAAGCTGCAGCCCCTTGTCTATCCTGACTCTCAGGAGCCCACACCTGTTCCTTGGACCTGGCCGGTTCAGCAAGTTCCATTTTCTGCAACTGTGAGCCCCTGAGCTGTGATGATTGGCTGACCTGGGCAGCCTTACCGTGCCGGCCAGCCCTCCCCAGGTGTGCCTGGGTTGAGATCAATATAAATACCACTCCAGGCAGCAAGAGTCCCTGCAGCTGTGTCTGACACCATTTTCTCTGCCCTGTCAGCAGTCTCGGGGCTGGGCTGGTGGGAGGGAGTGAGAGGCCACGGCTTTGTGGGTGGCCCAGTGTGAGTGGGGCTCTGCTGGACTTTCTGCAGCAGTTGCCAGGCTGCCACCTGCTAAAGAAGAGGATGTGTCACCCATACCTGCTGCTGGAATTGCTCCCTGGGCAGAGGTGAGGAAGGAAAAAAGCAGTGGAGGCAGGGACAGGACGGGTATCTCAGGCAGGGAAATGGAAATCTTCCAGAAGAGCACCCAGGGCCAGGACCATCCTGGCTGGCCTGCAGGCACCAAGTCAGCTGGCATGCTGTCACTCGTGTGGCTCCATGGCCCTTCCTCTAGGCTTTCAAGTCCTTGTATATATTCAGGTGTTTTACCTGGGAAGGGTGGGAACAGTTCAGCAGCAACTGGCCTGGGGCTCAGCTCACGTTTACTCACAGATGCCTCGGCACGGTGCCCCAGCTTTGCAATGAGGACGCTTGTTGTGTGGGGGCTGCTGGCTGAATGGGAGACGATTTCCCACCACTGACCAACTTCAGAATTGTTTACAACTGGAGCAAGTGCCCTGATACGGTTTTCCTCTGAGTAACTGGTGGGTTCTGTTTTTTTTTTTCTCTTTTTCGTTTTTGGTTCAAGGTAGATTTTATTCCTCTTTTTTGTATTTACAGATATAAGCATGGAAATAATTTATTCATATAAATACATGTATGTGAAGGGAATAATTGTTTTTTCTGTTTTATTTTTTAAATTTTATTTCTTTTTAATTTTGAATTTTATTTTATATTTTTATACAGCAGGTTCTTATTGGTTATCTATTTTATACATATAAATGTTTACATGCCAATCCCAATCTCTCAACTCCTCCCACCACCACCCCCCCAAGAGCTTTCCCCCCTTGTTGTCCATACGATTGTTGTCTACATCTGTTGCTCTAGTTATGCCTTGCAAAACGGTTAATCTGTACAGTTTTTCTAGGTTCCACATATATGCATGAATATACAAGATTTGTTTTTCTCTTTCTGACTTACTTCACTCTGTATGACAGTCTCTAGATCCATCGACGTCTCTACAAATGACCCAATTTCATTCTTTCATGGCTTAGTAATATTCCATTTTATATATGTACCACATCTTTATGCATTTGTCTGTCTGTGGGCATTTAGGTTGCTTCCATTACCTCGATATTGTAAATAGTGATGCAATGAACATTACGGTGAATGTCTCTTTTTGATTTATGGTTTTGTCTGGGTATATGTCCAGTACTGGGATTGCTATATCATATGGTAATTCTATTATTAGTTTCTTAAGAAACTCCATATGGTTCTCCATAGTGACTGTACCAATTTATATTCCCAACAATAGTGGAAGAGGCTTCCTTTTCTCCACACCCTTTCCAGCACTTGTTGTTTGTAGATTTTCAGATGATGCCCATTCTAACAGGTGTGAGGTGATACCTCATTGTTGAGTCCATTTCGATGAACAAGGGGTAGGTCTTGTCTATTACATATTTGGCTTATGAAACGGTATCTGTGCTAATTTCAAACTCTGGTTTTATGCAGCACCCCAACTCACCTTTCCCCTTAAGCAAGCATAAGTTGGTTTTCTAAACTTGAGACCCTGTTCTGTTTTGTAATTCAATTCATGTGTAGCCAAGTTTACATTCCGTGCATTAGTGATACCTTATGATGTTTCTTTTTCTGTGTGACTTATTTCACTTAGAATCATCGTGCCTCAATCCACTCATTATGCTGGTACCGGCCTGGTGACACAGATTTCATTGCTGAGTGATATTGCATTGTACATAAGTACCACAACTTCTTTATCCAGTTTTTGCTCTCTGTGATATTGAACTTGTACCGTAAACGAGGTTCTTGTAAACAGAGCCGTCCCAAATTTTGGGGTGGCTGTGTCTTTTTGATTTTAATTTCCCTAAGCTATAGGACCATAAGTGGAAATGCCCTAGACTCTGTTGCTTTGTTTTTCAGATGTATCAGGAAACACCATACACTTCTCCAGAGTGGCTGTTGGCAATTTACATCCCGCCCATCAGCATAACAAGGCTCCTTTTTCCCCATGGCCTGTCTTGCCTTTCTGGATTTTACACTTTTTTCAGATGGCCCTTTAGACCGGGGGGAAGTGACACTTCATAGTAGTTCGGATTTCCATTGCAAGCTTGCTTGGTTTGCCAAAAAGTGTGTATGTGCTTTTTCCTGAATATATTCAGGAACAAACTCATACACCCTTTTTTGCCAAGTGCATCATTGTCGATGTTCTGCCTCTTTTCCTATGCTTTAAATGCAAATCCAGTCTACCTCCTGAAATCGGTTTCCTGAAATTCTGCCCCGCTTTCAAGTCCTCTTCGCAGCCTTACTTCAAAATATTTTTGGACGTTATCTGTCATTTATAACTCTGCAGGTTTGTGAATTACAGGGCCCCTGAGCTCCTTTCTTCAACTCGCTTTCTTGTGAGCTGGCCGCAAACCCGCAAGACTGCTTCAGGCCCTAATCTGCTTCTGGCAGGGCACGCTGAGCCTTTGGTTAATTCCTCTTCCTGGTGGGAAATGAGTGTTAAATATGCCCGTCCAGACACCTACCTCACTCTCAACCCCTTGGTGATGTGGGTCCTCTGGTTTGTGGCCACCTTTGCTGGGTTCCTCACCTTTCGATGATGTGGCCCCACTAGTGTGAGGACACTCCTGCCTGGTTCTCATCCACGTGGTTATGTGGACCCCCTGGTGAGAGTCTGTTCCTGGCTGTGTTCCTCACCTTTCTGTGAGGGAGACCCTCTGCTGATAGGTCACTCCTGCATGGCTGGCACACATTGCCTTGGTGAAATCAGCCGTGTGGTGACAGTAGGAGCGTGCTGGGAATCTCCTCCCCCCGGTGATGAGGGCCCTCTTGCGTCAAGCCCTAACTGCTGGACTCACCAACTTTTCTTAGTGAGCCCAGTGATGCTTGGGCACTCCTCTTAGGATCCCATCTCCATGGGGATGTGGGCCTTCTGCTCTGAGGTCCCAACGGCTGGGTTGTTCACATTTTCATGATGTGGGCTCTCTGGTGTTAGTTCACTGTGGCCTGGATCCCATAGCCTCTGTGCTCTTGGCTGCCTGTTGGGAGGTTCCAACTGCTGGATTCCTCACTTTTTTAATTTTTTAGGCCCTCTGTTGTGAGGATCCTCCTGCCTGCCTCACTCCCAGCCCCTTCGTGATGTGTGTCGTCTGGTCTGAGGCCACATGTGCTGGGTTCCTCACCTTTCGATGATGTGGGACCAATGGTCTTAGGAGACTCCTGCCTGGTTCACATCCCCTTGGTGATGTGGGCCCTCTGTTGAGAGTCTGATCCTGGCTGGGTTCCTCACCCATCTGTGAGGTGGGCCGTCTGCTGTGAGGTCACTCCTGCCTGGCTTGCTCACCTCGCCTTGTGGACATGAGCCCTCTGGTGGCACTTGGAGCCTGCTGGGAGCCTCCTCCCCTCGGTGATGAGGGCCCTCTGGCGTCAGGCCCTAACTGCTGGGCTCCCCACATTTTGTGATGTGCGCCCAGTGGTGCGAGGACACTCCAGCCAGGTTCACATCCCCATTGGGATGTGGGCCTTCTGCTCTGAGGTCTCAGCGTCTGGGTTGCTCACAGTTTCATGATGTGGGCTCTCTGCTGTTAGTTCACTCCTGCCTGCATCCCATAGCTTCTGTGCTCTCGGCCGCCTGCTGGGAGGTTCCAACTGCTGGATTCCTCACCTTTCTTATTCTTTGGGCCCTCTGTTTTTAGGCTACTCCTGCCTGCCTCACTCCCATTCCCTTTGTGATATGTGTCCTCTGATTTGAGGCCACATGTGCTGTGTTCCGCACCTTTCGATGATGTGGCCCCACTGGAGGGAAGACAGTCCTGACTGGTTCCCATCCCCTTGCTGATGTGGGCCCTCAGGTGAGAGTCTGATCATGGCTGGGTTCCTCACCCTTCTGTGAGGTGGGCCCTCTGCTGTGAGGTCAATCATGCCTGTCTGGCACACGTCACCTTGGCGACATGGGCCCTCTGGTGGCAGTTGGAGTGTGCTGGGATCCTCCTCCCCTCGGTGATGAGGGCCCTCTTGCATTAGGCCATAACGGCTGGGCTCCCCACATTTTCTGATGTGCGCCAAGTGAGTGAGGACACTCTTGCCAGGTTCCCATCCCCATGGGGATATGGGCCTTCTGCTCTGAGGTCAAAACGGCTGGCTTGCTCACAGTACCATGATGTGGCCCCTCTGCTGTGAGTTCACTCCGGCAAGGATCCCTTATCATCGGTGCTCTGAGCCGCCTGCTGGGAGGTTCCAACTGCTGGATTCCTCAACGTTTTTATTCTATGTGCCCTCTGTTGTGAGGCTCCTCCTGCCTGCCTCACTGCCAGCCCCTTGGTGATGACTGTCCTATGGCTTGAGGCCACATGTGCTGCGTTCCTCACCTTTCGATGATGTGACCCCACTCGTGTGAGGACACTCCTGCCTGGTTCCCATACCCTTGGTGAGGTGGGCCCTCTGGCGAGAGTCTAATCCTGGCTGCGTTCCTCAACGTTCTGTGAGGTAGGCCCTCTGCTGTGAGGTCACTCCTGCCTGGCTGGCACACGTCACCTTGGAGACGTGAGCCCTCTGGTGGCAGTTGGAGCGTGCAGGGTGCCTCCTCCTCTCGGTGATGACGGCCCTCTGGCATCAGGCCCTAAATGGTGGGCTCCCCACATTTTCTGATGTGCGCCCAGTGGTGCGAGGACACTCCAGCCAGGTTCCCATTCCCATGGGGATGTGGGCCTTCTGCGCTGAGGTCCCAACGCCTGGGTTGCTCACAGTTTTATGATGTGGGCCCTCTGCTGTGAGTTCACTGCGGCCTGGATCCCATAGCCTCGGTGTTCTGAGCCGCCTGCTGGAAGTTCTAAATGCTGGAATCCTCACGTTTTTTATATTATGTGCCCTGTGTTGTGAGGCTACTCCTGCCTGTCTCACTCCAAGGCCCTTGGTGATGTGTGTCCTCTGGTTTGAGGACACATGTGCTGGGTTCCTCACCTTTCGATAATGAGGCCCCACTGGTGTGAGGATAATCCTGGCTGGTTCCCATCCCCTTTGTGATGTGGGCCCTCTGGTGAGAGTCTGATCCTGGCTGGGTTCCTCACCCATCTGTGAGGTGGGCCCTCTACTATCAGGTAACTCTTGCCTGGCTTGCTCACCTCGCCTTGTTGACATGAGCCCTCTGGTGGCACTTGGACCCTGCTGGGAGCCTCCTCACCTCTGTGATGAGAGCCCTCTGACGTCAGGCCCTAACTGCTGGGCTCCCCAACTTTTCTTAGTGAGCCCAGTGATGCTCGGGCACTCCTCTTAGGTTCCCATCTCCATGGGGATGTGGGCCTTCTGCTCTGAGGTTCCAACGGCTGGGTTGATCAC